>NC_073303.1:121140416-121215416 GCF_027595985.1 Sorex araneus | reverse complement strand
GCTCAGGGGACCATATGGGATGCTGGGATTTGAACCCGGGTCGGCCGCGTGCAAGGCAAACGCCCTACCCGCTGTGCTATCTCTCCAGCCCCGATGTACCATGTTTTTAAACAATCTGCTGTAAACACAAAAGAATGCTATACTTTACCATTGATTATTCAAAGCCTGTGAAGTTGTTTTGTTTTTTATTTTCAAAAATTAGTTGTTTTGTTTGGGGGGTATGCCTAGCTATTGCTCAGAGCTTTCTCCTGGCTCTTGTACTCAAGGGTCATTCCTAATAAGGCTCAGGAGTCATATGAGGTACCAGGGATTGAACCCAGGTTGGCTGTGTGCAAGGCAAATGCCTTACCTTCTGTACTCTCCCCAACCTCTTTTTGTTTTTCTCAAAAATTTTAATCAGTCAGGATGGGAGATGCATGCCCAAAGTAGATAATGGATCAAACATGATGACTTCATCTTGTCTGTATTGCAAGCCATAATGCCCAAAAGTAGAGAGAGAGTATGGGGAATATTGTCTGCCATGGAGGCAGGGGGAGGGTGGGAAAGATGGGATATACCGGGGATATTGGTGGTGGGGAATGTGCACTGGTGGAGGGGTGGGTGTTTGATCATTGTGTGATTGTAATCCAAATATGAAAGCTTGTAACTATCTTATAGTGATTCAATACAATTAAAAAAAATTTTTAACTTGGGGCTGGAGCAATGGCACAATGTGTACGGTGATTGCCTTGCACGTGGCTTACCCGGATTCAATTCCCAGCATCCCATATGGTCCCCTGAGCACCTCCAGGAGTAATTCCTGAGTGTTTGAGCCAGGAGTAACCCCTGTGTATCGCCAGGTGTGACCCAAAAAGGAAAAAAAATGTATTTACTCACAAAAATTAACCATTTTAAATTATTTTATTAACAAGAGTTAATCCCCTATTACAAATCAGTTTGTAAAGTTCCTGCCTACCTAGGAGATCTCATGAGTGTATATAAAATTTTTAGTTATTTTGTAGATTTTCATTAGACAGTGACAAAGAAAGAGGTTTAAAAAATTGATTCAGTGGATGTAATAATTCAGTTATTCCAAATTGTTTATTTTTATGGAGTTACTCTATATGCATTGTATGTATTAAGGATACAACTTCATTCATCTTCAAAATATTATACCACACCATAACTACCAAATACTTTGCAAAATTTCTATCTCTCCTAAAGCTTATCATGTCAACCAAGCAATAGCACTGCAGGTAGGGCATTTGCCTTGTACACAGCTGACCTCGGTTCAATTCCTCTGTCCCTCTCAAAGCACCCAGCAAGCTACCGAGAGTATTCTGCTGGCACGGCAGAGCCTGGCAAGCTACCCGGGGCGTGTTCGATATGCCCAAAACAGTAACAACAAGTCTCACAATGAAGATGTTACTGGTGCCCACTCGAGCAAATGGATGAGCAACAGGATGACAGTGTGACAGTACGACAGATTATTCCTCAGTAAAGTAGCTTGTACATACATAAGCACATAGGAAAATAGCCCCTAAAAATTGTAGCAATTATTTAAACATAAATGTTCACTTTGAGCCACTTTTAAATCATCGGAACTTTATGATAGGTGGAAATGTGCATTTCAAGATGTGTAGTAAGAAGGAAGCTAGGTTTTTTGCTCTCCCTCGGTGACATGACTCCTTATTGCAGTATGTCTGACCAGTAGGGAACCCAGCCATTTGCAGCAAGCCGTGTTCTCTTCTCAAGAGAGGCTTCAAAGAAAGCAAACAAATATCTCTCCTATCACCTTTTCAAAATTTTAACATCTCTCTAAACACCTGGGAAGATGATAAGGCTTTGGAAAATTCCTAACTTACCAACAAAGATAATGGTGGTAGATCAGAAATTGTTAATGATGAGATATTACTATTATTTACTATTTCATTAAGAGATATTTTAATTAAAAGTATTTGAGCACTTATTGTTCAGTCAGTACTAATATTTGTGCCTGTCACTATGCCATAATGGCTAAAATTTTAATCTAAAGTGGAAATAAAATCACATTGCAAATATCCACTTGTGCTAAATAAAGTAATATCCCCTAAATCTAGAGACCATGAAAGTAGCATGGACCCTAATAAATGATACTGCTGTTAATTTAAGTCACTTCTACAGTATAGACATTTAGAAATATTTTTCACGTTAATATTCATCTCAATATGAACGACTTTGACCTTGAGTCTGGTACATTTCAAGATAGTTTAATTTACTATATTAGCACTACCATCAGTGTATAGTACATTCCTAAGGAGTCCATTTGGCATTCTTCAAAAAGTAAGCAGATAAAAATAAGAATTTTTTTCAATAGTTAGAAGCAGTTGGCATTTATTAATTTCTTTCATTACTTCCACACTGTGGAATAAAATGCCAAGCATATTGATAATTGTTCAGACAAACCCATGAGTCATATTATCACTACTGCACAGGCCCCCTAGAAGCAGGGTAAGAAATTAATAAACACTTGAGGATTTATTGATGCTTGGGTTATTTATTGGGTTTGCCAATGATTGGCTACACATGAAGGAATATTCCACAAGAATATTGTAATTTATTAGACAACTTCTTTCCTACCTAAATATTTAAATTCTGCTTCTGTACATGAGGATTATTTTTTTCTACTAATACAGTGCAAGTCCTTACAGACATTTGTTCAAGTAACATCTCTAATATTTTTAATTAGTACCAGATAAAATAACCAGTCTTGATTTGAAAAATAACTTGATATCGCTACTCTTATTTCATCAATTCATTAGCAGTCTACTTTTGGTCATTAAGTGTTTCAAAGTATTTTTAAACAAAGTTATTAATTTATTCAGCTGAAATCATGCACATCCACAGATGATTTCGCATCCTGTTAGGTGCTCATCGATCTTTGATGGGTGTCTCATAACTTCAGTAGAGAAGTGGGTTTGTGTGCATGAGAATCTTGAGAAGATGCTTTACTAAATTATGTCTTTCACGAAGTAAGTGGGATCTCTACCTAGCCAGTGGTCCTTTATTAAAATGGATTTATTTGTTGTTTTAACTAGCTGGGCATTCTGTGACCGCATTGTACTTGTCATTGTTGATGTGAACATTATCACTGCAGTCAACAAACTGGATGCTTTCCAGATTGCTTTTAGTCCTAGAGAGTTTTCTGGGCATAGATGACATCTGTCAGTCATTATCTGGCCACCTCATATCAAAAGTGCTCCGTCCTCTGTTCTTTATGTTTTTCTGCTTCTTCTCATCTCTGGTGATTTCTTGAGGGCTTTGTTGATTGGGGAAAATACAGAAAGCATCACTTCAAACTGGATCAGTCTATTCTGAATGGTCATTTTCATTATCATCCTGAACATTCCAGATGGGTTGCCTTGGCAATGTCATCACCCCCATTTTTGGTACACAGCTCTAAGGCACTGACCTTGGGGGTCAGAAGGAATGTGGCTCCAACTGCCCTCCCATGAACTCAGGTATATGACTCTGATCATGTTAGAGATGGACTCTGACCTGTGACAGACTCAGCTGTCACTGAGTAAACCCAGATATGGGACCAACGAGGAAAGTTATGCCTTGGCAATGTCTGATTAAAAAGTTCCCTGCATAACTTTCAGATATCCACCTTGTGTTCTAGATAGTGCTGCTACCTTGTAAGCAAGTGTTTCAGTAATGAAATTGAATTGCATATCTTTATAAAAATAATTTCATATTATGTCTTCAATCTCATTTTGCTCTTTTAAGAACACAGATAAGATAAAAGAATAAAAAGCAGTGAAATTTAAGGGTAGGTCTATATTTCAGTTGATAATAATACAGATTTTATTTAGACAAAGAGCTAGTAAGAATCAGTTTTATATTTTAGGCTAATAATTTATGTTAAATATCTCTGACTTGAATCATAACTCAAATATTCTTTTTTGGAGTTGGGTTGGGTGGGGAGAAGGGCAGGTTAGACCACATTTGGTGGTGCTCAGGGGGTTTCTTTCTGTCTCTCTGCTCAGGAGTCACCCTTAGTGGTGCTTAGAGGACCATATGTGGTGCTGGAGATTGGACCAGGATCAGTCAAATACAAGACCAGCATCTTAGTTTGTGTACTATCTCTCTGGTCGAAGAATGCATGGATTATTAACGAAGGGGATGGTTAGTTCAATGGTTAGTTCAATTCATAGATCATATTTGATTAGAAAATGAAGTGTATATTGATATCAGATGCACTAGCAATATTGGAAGGCGAGTAGCAAAAATTTTAACTCTACTAAACAAATAAAAATCTAAGTACTGTGTCCTTATAGAGTGAAATAAATCTCTCGATAACTTTGAAATATCTCTGTAAAGCAATGCATGCTTCAAATGAGCCTCTGCCTTTTGACCTCAGTTGGAGAGGAGTGAAGAAAAATACTTTAAATTTTAGCAGAATTTCCATTAAATAATTGTCAAGTAATAACCTTTGACCTTTAACATGGTAGCTAACACTGATCAAAAAATTCGGTCACAATTATCACAAGTAATAAGATGGATGTACTTGTAATCTTTTTATCCCAATAATTCAGTGCAAACTTTACAGATTGGTATGTGTACATAAGTGACTTGAATTGTATTCATCATTTCCCACTATTCTTAATGTTCAGTAATTTATCTAGATTATTTCCACGTTCCAGGATTCTACTTACTTATATTCACATTAATAGGGAAGAAGACATAACCACATGGGGAATGTGTACTTGAACCAGAATGTCAAGTAACCCATGACACAGGAATAGTCAGTTTGAATCAATTCTGCATTCTTTTCCAGAGAGAACAGAAATGGCTGTTCTACTTGTTGCTGGCTTTGATTGTCTTACATAAACAGCAGCAGCAGCATTTTGCAGTCTTCACTGCTATCTTTTTTTTTTTAGAACTTCTGGGCAGATATGCTTTTAACAGCTTTTTTTCAATTCTTAGTAATGTTTCAGAAAAGGTAGGTCAGAGGTTGTTATAAAAAAAAACAGTTAATAATTGCAAGGAAAACGTTGCCAATACAAATAATAGATGTCATGCCTTTGTGTCTATTTTGAGGAACATTAAAATTTTTTGTTTTAATCTAAATTTGCTTCTTTATAGTCCCCCTAAAATTCCCTTTTCTTTAACTTATATTCACACCTAACCCTAGATGTTATTGTATTTGGCTTAAAATGATGGAAAATGTTCCCTAATACTGGGGCATTCTGACTAATGGATTTAGGTCAAAATAATTGATAGTAAAGACAAGGAAATCCACCCAAATTTTATGATGTTCTTAATTTCCTTCCGTGCTTTAATAGACAAAGTTGGGTTCACAAAGGTAACTATTACATGGTATTTAAATCCATTTGTTTAATATAGATCTGTTCTGTCAGAAGTAAAATATTCCCTACTCTTTCATCATCCTGTTCTCTGTATCCTACAAAGGTTAAAGAGGAGGGAAAATTAGGTATAAAAATATTGGTCAATAAAAATAAGAAATATTGATTAATGCCAACATAGTAGTGTTTATTCTGCTACCATATAGAAATAAAGCAGTAAAAAGATAATGGTGAATTATTTTCATAGCAGAGGATTACACTCTAAAGCCAAATAACATTGTAAAAATAGTAAAATTATCTTTAATTATGGGTATGCAATTCTGTTTTGTTAAAATGCTAGCAAAGTCCAGAACACTAATGTATTAACACAATTATTTTAGAGTCATGAAAAACAGAAAACAATTTTTCACAGAGCATTAAAAAAGTACCACAAATGCAAGTTATTGGTCTATTCCATTTATTTAATAAATAGTTGCCAAAAACCTACAATATGCCAGGTTTTCTCACTCAGATCAGATACAGCAATGAACTCCCTCTCTCTTAGTACCTACATTTCAATAGGGGAAGCAGATGACAAAATAAATGCGTAAGTGTGTAATTTGTTAAATGCCAAATATATAAGGAAAATAAGGCAGGGAAAATAGAAGATATATTTGACATTTAAAGTAGAATGTGAGGGAAGATCTCAATGAGGGAGCATTTGAGCAAATCGAAAGGGTATGAAAAAGCTAATTGTGGAACTAACTTAGGTAAGAATATCCCAGGTGGACATGAAAGTTCCTTGGCATCTTCCGTGAATAGCAGGGAGCTTCAGAGTGTTTGGAGAGAAATAAGGAGCACTGTTAGCGTACGAAGCCAGAGGACAAGACAGACAATTGAGATGGAGCAGCCAATATGCTAGAAAGAATACCAGGAGAGTATGCTGAGTGCATTCCAAGTGAGTGGGAAATATTTCAAGCAGAACCTTTTTCAGTTTTTCTGGTGTTCAAGTTAGACAGGAACCAATAATGACACTTGGATTTAGTTTAGCAACATCTTTGGGATATTGACAAGATTTATTTTCTTATAGATGTAAGAATAAGCATCATGGCAAAATTCAGCTGGGAGATAGCTAGCAGATACAGTTATTTCAAAAAGTTTGCTATTCATGAAAGCAGATAAATGAAAACTGCGGAGGTTTTGTTTTGTTGTTATTATTTAAGATGAAGACATCATGATATTTTTATGCTGATAATGATCCCATTGAGAAAAAAAAAGATGTTTGTGTGAAAGAGGGGGACAATTGCTAACCGAGACCAGGTGAGGGATCCTGCCCTAGAACCACACTTAGCACATCTATAATAACAGTCACGAGAGAAGAATATAACATCCTAGTGTATGTGAGAGTTGGGGAGTTTATTTGACTAGATGTAGAAGTGGAAATGAAGTTCTTTTCTGATTATTACAATTTTCTTAGCGAAGTCCAGAGAGGATGAATTGGAAATAAGTACTGGAGAGTGAACGGATAGAGAAATAGAAAATGATTGCTGGGAAGCACAACCAACATACTTTCTGCTGGTGGTCATGAATTTTAAGAAGATAGGATTGTCCTGTTTTTTTCTTCACCTAAGTCCAGTGTTTGATGTAAATGTAGAGAAGGTAGAAAGTGGGAATGAACAACACTGGAATTTTGCCAGATTAATCTTAGTTAATTAATGCATTTAGTGTTGTATGAAAGTTCTAGAATGAGTGAGTTGGACCAGGAGGAGCTGTCATTTCAGATTGGGATCCCAGGATGTTAAATTTTACAGGGAAAGGTCAAAACCACTGGCAATAAAAGGCCTAATGAGTGAGTGGTTAGTGATAAGGTAGAAAGCAGGATCAGTAGGTAATAGGAGGTCAAGGAACTGAGAGTCCATTTGATCATTTATGTGGAGTTTATGGATTTTGCAATTAACAAGAATTAAATCAGGAGCAATGTAGAAGATCATCCAGGGAACTGAGTTTTTAAGAAATGATGACAAGTGACCTGGAAGACTTTCAATGAATTGGCAAGTAGTGATATTATGGTAATGAAATTTCAAATAGGCTTTTAGAGTAAGGAAAAAGAATCATCTGTAATGAGGAGCGAGGCAACTCTTCTACTTTCAGGGTATATGATACGGGGTTCATGGGAGTGAAAGCAGCCACCACTAAGAAGGGAGACAGGGAGGAGGCAAAGTGAATGTTCAGAGAGGAGACAGGTACTAAAAGATTTGCTGAGAAGTTCCCTTGAGTATCAGTATAAGTAAAGGATGGGGGAGAGACATCAGTTATGCTGTGTGGGGAAGACATAGTATAGTTGGAGGAGCATGAGACTTCTGGGTTCTGAACATGACAGGAAAACAGAGATCAAAGGAATGGAATGATAAGTTCTGACTATGTCTGAACTTTGAGGGTGTCGGTGAGGCTGCTAGTATCAGTGAAGAACTTCTTTGCAAACTTGGCTCTCTCTAGTCATTGCCCTACCCTACCTGTGGTTCAATAGGGGGAGTTGGCAACCTTTTCACTGTTGGTTTTAGTTTGGGGGGGGCCACACCCAGCAGGGCTCAGAGTTAACTCCTGGCCCTGAGCTCAGGGGTTTCTTCCAGCAAGTTCAGGAGACCACGTAGGTTCCAAGACATTCAATCCGGCTTGGCTGCATACAAGGCAAATGCCCTACCTGCTGTACGATCACTTCAGTCCTGGCATGGGCATCTTAGCTGAACTTTCCAGATCTCTAGGATTCTCGTGATTCCTTTGGACCAAAGAGTGCCCTACTCTTCACTGAAATATAGTCTTGGTGCTCATGATCCTTGCATTCCTGTGTTTTAAATACCAACTTATTTATGTGAGATAGATTCACGACGGTGTTCTGCCTTTATGTTACTTTTGTGTCTACCATAAAATGAGAGGGAATTCTTCTTTGTACTGCATGCTACCATGTAAACATTTATATTTAATGCACATTATCCTTCAGAACATATTCCCTTCCAGAGACCCAAGTTCAGAGGTTCATTTTATCATTCACTGCTTTATTCAAAGTTCACTTCCCCCATGAAAAGCAACTATAACAAATAACAATAATAAATATTTTAATTATGCTTAAATGCCATATATTTTTGTACCTTTTCACATTATTTGTATCACTTGTCATCTTGTTGCTCATCAATTTGCTCGAGTGGGTGCCAGGAGCTTCTCCATTCGTCCCTGTCCCATGTCAGTGTAGCCCAGTGGCATCTGCTTGCTCCAGAAACATGAAGAGCCTCAAACCGTTCATTCACAGTCTTTACAAAGTCTGACCATCTCGTAGGTGGACGGTCATGCAGTCTTTTGATGTTCCGTGGAATCCAGTTGATAACAGCTATAGTCCAGCGGTCATCTCCAAATCTCATTACATGTCCGGCCCATCAGATTTTTGATGCCTTGTCAAACGAGACTGCGTTCCTTATTCTCTATTGTCAACGGAGGTTGAAACTCCAGATTCTTTCTCATCCTCTTAACAACTTTGACGATCTTGAAGGCGTTCCACGCCACTCTCTTCATCAAGTTGAGTTCTGCTCATTCGGAGATGTTACACCTTTCCACATAGAGATCATTTTTATGTCAAGCCAAGATAATCCCACAATTTCAGAGGTGCGTGCTTTTGCATGGTGTAGACTGCAGTTAGATAAACTATGAAATGGATGCCCTGGCATCTGCATCTGTTTTCTAACTTGCCCACAGAGCTAGAACTGGTGCATGAAAAATCACTGACTCCTACCTCTCCTGGCTCTTTTGCAGTTTTTTTTTGTTTGTTTTTTAGTGGAAGTAATCCTTGTGCAGAGCTTAACCAGGGTGCATACCTGTGCCTGAACATGCCCACCAATATCAGTGAAGCAGCACTTCTCACCATTCACCCTCTTCATGGAAATGGTCCTACTGCCGCTGTCAAAGGGCCATAAGATGTCCTGTCTGCAGTCTGTGTGTATGTCTATGTGCAGTTGGTAATGGTGAACTAACTATAATGGACATATGCATACAGATACATGTATATCAGGGGTTAACTGTTGGGGTTTGACAACTCCAATTAAAACCAGCTTCATGCTGTACTGCATGAAGATGTGATGAAAATCTCAGAGGTTTATTTCTCATCCATGGGACTTGGGAGTTAGAGAGACAGAGACCAAGGAATATATAACAAAATGAATCTATCTAATAAAGTCTACAGTCTTTTGATGACACATAATAAGGTCATCAAAACCTATAACACCTTAACTGCATGTCACACCTTAACTATGTTGTCCTCTCCCTGCTTCTTTTTCTCCCCCTCCTGAGCTCCCCATCTCTCCCTCCTTCTTTTCTCTACCCCGCCCCATGCCTCAAGTGTGTAGGTATGTGTCAAAGAAAGTCAAGGGAAGTTGTATGGAATAAGATACTTGCAGGAGTAATCTGAAGAGTGGACTTAATCAGCTAGATGTTAGAAGAAAGTTTCTAGGTAGCAAGTGGAAATAGTATGTGCCAGTGACATAGCAAGGAATGACTGTATGCTGAAAGCAGTTGAAATAGCGTTCGTGCAACTGGAATCAGGATAGAGAAATTATTCAGAAGCAGCCTAGGCCATAATATTGTGGACTATGCAGAGTTTTACATGAGCATGGTGTGCACCTCTTCTTTGGCAAGTCATGGAATGGTAAATCCCAATTTTCTTAATGATTTTGAGCGATCAGTGAGTCATGTTTATATGTCACTTATCAAGCATCCATTGAACATCATATCATCTCAGCTCTCATAGTTTTTAATGTATTATTACACAGTCTCATTCTTTATAAGTTATACTCCAGTACTGACTTTTTTCCATTTTACTCTTTGACAAAGATTTTCTTGCATCACTGTCTACCCAGCACTTCACAGAGTGAAGGTCTAGTTGGTAATGAAGTTGATTGAATATCACTCAGTTGTTTGCTGAGTTGTGTTATAGACATCTTATGTTCTCCGGGTATGGTCATTTCACAAAACTTGTTAGTATGTGTATGTGTGCACAGACACCTTAGTATGGATGCTTGTTGAAATAGATAACAAAAATATATCATAGTTGTATTTCATAAGAAAAATTATAAAGAGGCACTTTTGAAAAATTGATGAACTAAGACCAAGTTGCTAATATTATCTTCCCCTTATAATTTGTTCAGTGTTCTAGTCAAACATGATGATCAAGCTATAACTTCCAAGAGCTTTTGCTTTCAGGATAGGATATGTTTTATTACCCATCATTTAATTGTAACATTCCATTTGCACCTTTCCGTTGAAATGCTAAACCTCTTCCACTTAGCATCTTCCCTGCTGCATATACCTGTAATGACAAATGTTCATTTGTAATGTCCTCATTTTATAGGCATTTAGATACTAGTCATATATTTTTGCTTTTTAGAAATGTGAGAAAGTATGTGACAGAATAGTTGTATTCTCTTAGTTGTCGTGTGGCTTAACTATAGGAGGGTTTTGGTTTTGTGCCTGTGTAGGAGATTTTTGATCAGAGAGGAGAACAAATCTGCCCCAATTTTCAGTTCTTCAGTAATAAACATTTCAGCCAAAATGAGTCACGGTGGTCTCTGTTTGCCTTCATTGGACTGACAGAGTCTTTAAGTTAACCAGAGGAAATCATGCTTGGTTTTGCAGGCACCAGATATCACCTTAAGGACATTTTCAATTTTCTCCACCATTCCTGAAATAGCACTGAAAATGTTATGAAACTAGTAAATGTATAAAATACTATGTTCCAAAGGATTTTGTTATTTTTCTATGAAATATATGGATGCTTGAATGAACTCGAAGTGTCCGTGACACAGAAAAAAACTTTAAATGGCAATTAAGGCATATATTTCAGCATATAAAGACAAGAAAATGTAATGGTTTTAATAATTAAGGATGCAGACTAATGCGCACATTTTGCAGTACTAATAAAAACTTCTTGTTATCATCCCTATTTTTGAGAATGAAGAAGGCATTTCCTTAATGCACTTCACTGCTCTCCTTGCCAGTTCTGTTCAGGCTCAGCATTTGATAATAGTGTTTCCAAATTGTAAAAATAAAAAATAGCATTCAGAATTGATTTAAGTCCAACTTTCCAAATCAGTTAACCCAAAGGTTAAGTACTACTGCACTTGACCTAAGAAAGAGTTTGGTTCCCTTTTATAAGACCCGAGTGTAAAGAATAAAGACAGAATTTTTATTCTTCTCTTTTTTAAAGAAGCCACATGTAATGTTCGCTGAGTTAAGTTTTACCATTCATAATGAATGCAGTCTCGCCATTCAAATGCGACCATAAGTACACAGAAGATAAGAATTTAATTAAATGTAGATTAAAACCAAACAGGAAAACACACTAGCTGATAATTTTATCCCATCCTCTGGCCATATTTTTTATACTTCCTTCTTGTTCTTCTTTGGGCTATAGCTTATCAACATGCCGATAGTACCATAACTCATTACATCTGATGGTGCAGCGGAAATATGCTGCTCTGAGCTTGAATTTCCAAGGCACTTAAAATGCAAAGCATGTAAATGTCTCTGTTAAATATACTAGTGTGGAAACACTGGTGAAAAGGAAGTGATTCTAAAAAATCCTTAAGCTTCTCACACGTACTAGTATCGCGTAGTAGCAAATAGAATTTGCAAAGTGGAACCAACTCATGTATTCATGCATGCATGGAATGTTTCAATATTTTGATGTTGAGCACCTTAGCAGTTGGCAAGTTAGAGTCTGTGTACTGAAACTTTAGTTTGCTTTCGTCTATGTACAGTTGGCAATAGGCATTTAGATCTTTTTGTAGGAGGATTCTTACACCATTGTTGGCCCTCATCTAGTAACGCATCTTTGTGCTTGAATGTTACTGTCTTCACCCAAGATAAAACCTTTCCAAATGATTGCCTGTTATTTCACCTGAATTTTTTGGAATTGTGAAGATAGCAGCCACAAAGCTTAAATATTGAAGGTTGGAATATACAGAAAACTTCAGTTATTTAAACTGTTTCATCATGTTTAATCAATTTATCGAATTTTTAATAATGATTTCTAAGCACAGTAGCCATAGGAAATGAATAGTTAGAAAAATATAGGTCATTATAAAGGAAGACTCTGACACAGTAATTCTTAAATTTGAGATAATACTGATTAGATATGTTAATTAAGAATTAGGCCAGAGATTGGAATGCCAATGCATTCTTCAGTGCAGTGCTGATTTATTATACACAGGTAACGCACAACTTAATAATCTATTTGCAGTTTCTGTATCTAAGACTAAGGGCCCTAGAAAATGGTACAACATACTATTTTCAAGGCTTAATAATCTATTTGCAATTTCTGTATCTAAGTCTAAGGGCCCTAGAAAATGGTACAACATACTATTTTCAAGGAGTCATGCAGTGTTGATGGCATTCTGCTTTGTCAATGAGTTCTTTGGCTCATAGTAATGAATAGTTTTCCAACTGAAAGTTTACTGGAAATATGATTCAGTTTTATTTTTCATTAGTATCATTTTGAAGTTCTTTTTTTCAATACCTTTCCCTCTTTCCTTTATTGTTGTGATTATGTGAGCATAAGAAAGCCCAAATGCCAATTCTGCTGTTACCACATTTGGGCAGTGGGGGGAAGTACTGGGGAGCTAACTAGAAGCCTCACTCGAGCAAAGTAGGTGTTCTGCCCTCACGAGGCTCTCTTCCTGGTTGTTGAAGCTTGAAAACTTGCGAGCAGGGTCACAGGATGTTTGCTCTCCTAGTTAGATCATATGTGTGGACGTCGCTGCTGATTTTGCTTTTACAAATAAAGTAATACCCAAAATTTCTCCTGCCAGAGAAGCCATGTTTAATGGAGTGAAACTTTTGTTTTCTTGCCATTAAATCTCTTGGGAAAAATGAGACTCACAGTATAGATACAAGCTAGACTGCCATTCACTGTATGGGTAGCTTCACCCAGACTGCTGGAGTCCCTCCCAGTAATATTGATTTTCCGTTCATTTAAGATATTCAGAAGTGGTATCAGCATATTAAGCAGGAGCGATATAAAACTATAGGAAGTTAAGACAAGCAAAAGATGAATAAACCTATTTTGGTATTTTTAAAAAAATATATAGAGAGAAATTCTTTTATCAGTAAAAAATATCAATACAAAAATGACCAAAAGATCTAGATTATCTCATACAATATAATAAGCTAGAGTAAGAGGGTAGTTGATTTAATTCAGGGGCCCTAATAGTTATTCTCTCAGGCTCTGTGAGCAAATAGTGGGAGGAAAAAAACATCCAAAACAAGACCAAACCCCAAAAAACTCCCTAATGTGTAAGGAGAACACAAAAATTCTTGTTTAAACATTAAATGTAATAATTGCTTCCTCTTAATCAAACTTTAAAGGCAGAAGGAGCAGTGGATGTTTCTATAAGACTTTCATCCCTCCCTCATTCCTCCAGGACTCCAGTCCGTCTTACATTCTTTCCCCTTAAGAAGCTCTAAGAAGCTTTCCTAGCTCCCTGCATCCTTGCGGAACATTCTTAGGTAGCCCGGATGGTGTTTGTCTGTATCTCTCTGACAAGCTCCTCCAGAGGCATCCTCCACGTACTGCCAAGAGTCTATGAGGTCACAACAAGCAGATATTTTATTTTTCATATGGAATAGAAAGAACAGGAGCAAAACCAGAAAAGGGCAAGAAAGAGTGAGGAGGAAAAGCAGAGAGAAATAGAGCTTTCCAGGAAAATGCTTTTCTATCATCTATGCTCCTTGGTCAGGCTGTATATAAGGCCAGCTTGGGAAGGACCAAGAATTTGAGCCTAGTGAATATTTTAGGGAAGAAACAGTCAAGAACCCAGCGTGCAAGATCTCGGTTGGGTCATGACAATGAATGTCAATGGCAGAAAAGAAAGAGCAAGAAATGTGTGTTTTGTAATACTTGGTTAAAGAAAAAAATCTGAGAGAAAATATAGGACAGATATCTATCGACTATATACTGCATAGCAAGACTTTACATATTAATATATTCGATCACAAGCAATAGAAGAAATACTGTAAGCTAAATTACCCGCATCTTACAAATGCAGAAAAGAAGCCTGAGAGAGTATGAGTAACTTCCCTACCACCAAAGGAAAAATCGATTTCAGTGTTGGATGCAAGCCAAGGCCTGTTCAGCCTCAATCTATACCCTGTTACATCCTAGAGTATGGTTTTAGTTCATTATGTGTTAATTTTGTTAGAAATTAAATGAACCTATTTAATTATTTGAAAAATGCAAGCAACTAGCTACTGGAAGTATTTTTAAATGTTACAAAGGGTATTTACATGGTGATTTTTAAATCAGCATGTTTCAAGGGAAATGAAATTAGGTTAATAAAAGCCAATCTTTGGGGAAATTGTTTTTCAAATGACTATCCTGAGCTCCGTGTTAAAGAGTTGATTTTTACTGGGGAGCTTGAGAGATTAGGAATTTCTCTCCATCTACCATGTGTGTCTATTTTGACAGTCTGTATTTGATTACTGCCCTATGAACTGTTTTCTTAAGGCTGAAATGAGCAAGAGTAAAGCTTATAGTTTGCTTGATTCAGGACGTTGGCAGAGCACAACCAATTTGCCAAGAGGGAAATTGGTAAAATGTATCTTAGAAACAACTATGACATTATAAATGGAAATGTGAAAAATCCATTTGGGGGAAGTACACAAAAAGGATTTTCATAAAAAAAAATTAGCTTACCCTGGAACAAAGCTACTAAAGAGAATCAGCCCACCAGGATATTTCAAGTCTCCCCTTTGTCTGCTGCTCTGTACTAATGGAATTATCAATTCAACATGTAAACTTTTGGGTGAATACAACTAAATTTTGATCTGATTTGCTCACGTCTTCAACATATTACCTGGATCAATCAAGTAAAACTAGTTGGGAAAATGAAGATGAATATCAAACATTTTTTTTATAATGTACAAAAATACAAACCTGACTTTCTTTCCACTTTGTTGGACACAGGAAAGCCAAAATAGATTGCAGGAAGCTGCATGGCTGGGGGAAAAAATGTCTTAAATCATTAAATGAAAATAATTACAACCGACTAGGCGTTAGAATATTATTACACTATTTCTGTGAACACACAGTCAGAGTCACCTCCATGGCATTGGCAAAATGGAAGTGGGAATGTAACGAATGCATGTTACAGCATTAAACAATAACACATTCTTTCTGGGAAAACTAAAATGACAGGTGTAGCCATTGATGCTTCAAGCATATACTCTGACCTCAAAACTCACAATCTGCTACCGTCTGTAGAGCACATCCTGTAGAGTCAGAATTATGCTTAGGGAATAAAAGGACTAGAAATGTCATATAGGAACTTCATCTTATTTACTGCAAAAATATGTATTTCAATGTCTTATGGAGATAGCATTTTAAAAATAAAATGGAAATGAGCATCTCCCTGACTGTGTACTGCTCTTCCTCATTTTCTTAAGCACAAAAGGAGGTTTATGAGTGATGGAGGCTATATTTATACAGGTGTCTGAATGCACGATGTTGTGGTATCTGACCCTAGGTAGAGGGTTTAAAAAAATAAATAAGTTCTCCAGCTGAGTGTCTCTTAGTTATATTTGAAACTGGATTCTTTGCTGCATATTTTATTTAAATGGTTTGCCTTAATGATCAGTCTTCATAGACTTCAGGATTATGCAAAGGATGAAAATAAAACTAGCATTAGATGAATTCATACTTCTGAAATACATTTGTTATTCCATTTTGTACAGTTCTCTACAGATCATTACATTGTGCTTGGTTTTGCTCATCTTTCCAATTTTGCCTAATTCTCAGTCACAATTTTTACATTATAATCCACTGAAGATTTTATTTTTTTTCATTTCAGTAACCATTATTTGAATCATAAAAAAATGCATTACTGTATTCATAATGTACTGCTCATGTGACAGTTTTTGAACTTTAATATTCTTTTCTGTAATGTGCTGGCTTAGCAGCCTATAAAAGAGACATATTGTTTGTAATCTTTCTTCCCCACAACAAATGATGTGATTCTGGGGTTTATGAAATGGCAGTAGTTTTCTAAATTTGTGATTCTTCTGTGTTGTGTCGTCAAGAACAGTTGTACATCTGCTCAGCACAGACTTTCTGAGACTATGAACTTTAATTGAGGAAAAATAATGAGGGTTCAGGGACTACTGATATGGAGTCACTTGCAAAGCAGGTGCCCTGCTGCCAGATCAATGGATTATTTACTCCTTTGTCCTAAACAGGAAGCAGTTGGTTGTTTGTAATGCCTTCACGCATATGTTTTAAAAGCCTGTACATGTATTTTCTCTTCCTTTCCCACTGCAGACTATTTTTAATAGTGCTTAGCTTATGATCTCACAGATCTATACAGAATAAGCAAACAACACGGTTTGTGTTTTAATAATGAATCATCTTTTGCAAAAAAGAACTTGAGGAGGGATTTTAAGAACACGCACCATATCCCGTGTGCTTCCAGCATGCACCTCTCAACTCAGATGGCTGCGATCATAAACCCTCTGTATAATTGTCTAAATATTTTCCTGCCTCCCATTATAGGCAGCTGAATGTAGAAAACATGTTGTTATTTCCAGAAATTATGGGAAGAAATTTAAAATATAAATTGTAAGCGTCTTAAGAATTTCATTAGTTACTTACTCTAACCAGTTTTACGTGGTTAAACCACTAGAGTAGAATTTTCTCATGTTATAAATGGGAAGTTTGAGTAGGTGGAATGCAGTGGAATAAAGGTCAGAATCCTTATCTGGGTACATATAATTTGGACAGTCAGGAGCTATATGACTTCTGAGTGTGTTAGAACTATTTCCATCAAACCTGAGCCAGACTAAACTCAGATGCTAAGGTCATCCAAAGGGGCGAGCTACTCTCTCTGAACACCTCATTAGCAAATCCAACAAAAGGTGGCAGGATGTCTGAAATTAGCTGTAATTTCCACCAGGACAAGTGACTTTTTGCGTTACATAATGATATACTAGGAATTTAAATCCTAGGTTTTAGAGATCAGTGGTTTTAAACTCTAATGATGGGTTTGTGACACATCAATCTGACTTTTAGTACTTGGAGGTTGAAAAACAGAAAAAAAAATGCCCTAGGTACAGGTACAAAATACCTGATACAAGGGTACACCCGGGGTCAGCTCCTCTGGAACCCAGGGGCAGTTCACAAGCCACACTTGACACAGTCCTCATCTCCGACCAGATATGGAGCCATCCATGGGAATAGTCCTTGTGTCATTGTATATCTCTCTTAATTCTGTTTGAAACTGAGATTATCAATAGAAATCTAAATTTTCTTGTAAAGGGCTTCCATCACAAAGTTTTTTAAAGAAAAAGAACTTGGTTACCTATGATTGTTACAAATGGTTGAGCCTAAATTCTACAAATGATAAAGAACTTCAATTAATTTCAACCAAAATAAGATATTTTGAAAATTGATTCATCTGTCTTAAAGTTTGAAAACAGGTCTTTTTAAAAGTGAATTTTTTTTTTATTGTTTTGGGCTCTATATTCATGACTTTGTGTATTTAGTCTTCCCTACCGTATAGTGGTAACACAAATCACTAACTTTGGAAATGAAAAATCATGTTAATCCCTATAATTAATCTCTAATTGCCACTAGAAAATGATGCCATATTCTTTAAGCAAGGGTTGGATAATGCTTCAACAAAGGTTTCTGTTCAGTGTGAGTTTTGTACCTTGTTGGCATTTCTAGTATCTTATGTATCTTTAAACAATTTTACTTTTTCAGATTTCATTTTTATTGTGAATTCATCTTTCTAAAGATCACAGGGAAATATTCACTGCCTAATTTTATTGTTTATAAATACAATAATGCATGTTCTTGGAAAAGTTTAATCTCCCAATAGGAGAATAGGAAAAGTCACATATGACCTTTTTTTTCCTCACCAGGGTAGGTGTAACAATTGTTAGACTCAACCGAGTTCCCTCTCAATTCTAAAGCTAGAGTGTGAACATGGAAAATTATATTACGAACAGTGAGAACTATAGTGACTTCATTTGTATTGATGAGATTTAAAAAGAAGTTGAGGCTATTTCATTTGAAAGCAGTCTTTCAATGTAGCCCTGAAGTCAACATTCAACTGGCTTTCTAAAGAATTTCTTAACTCCACTTTCTTTAAAATATGTAGTATCATAAGTTGAATTATTCACTTGTGCATTTGTTTACTTCATCCTGACAACTGGAAATGGGACTTTCAGGTTTATAAATTTTCTCATACCACACAGAGGTGAGAAGTTTGAGATAAAGTGACAACAGTAAAAAGTTTTATAAATAAAAGACCTGAGAGCAAAGTCTTTGTCTAGGACTCCTCATATCTAGAATTGAATTTTGTACTTGAATTTCTTGTTCTCTGACCAGCTATTTTCAACTGGATCTAGTTTCTCAGAAAGCTTGTAAGAATTACCAATGCTAAAAGAAGAGTGTAACTATTTTTTTTTCAGCCAAGGACTTTAATGCGTTTGAAGTTTTGTTTGCTTGTTTTTGTTGGTTATTTTCTTTTTAATGCACATGTGTTGGAGGGATAACAGAGAACAAAATCAGGACATGATTTGTAAGCTTCAAACAGGACTGTTGCAAAATTGGCCCGGGCTGTAGAAGATTTGAGTAGCTATTGTTAGGATTTTTGTGGTCGCTGAACAAGGCTGCCATAGAGACAGACCTTCAGTATGTGTGTGTCTGATGTCCTAAATTTTCAGATAGTCCAAGTAGAGTGTTATGTGTTACGTTGTGTGTGTGTGTGTGTGTTATTGGCAGTCATAGCAACATTCTCACTAGAGAGGGCTTGGTTAACTCTTGTTACCAGGAAAATAATTTGTTGGAGGATCATAGTGAAACCATTATTGTCCTCAAGAGTAACATGATTTTTCCAGGAAATAAAAATCATGTAAGAAAAGCATTTGCGGGACTTCATAATAATTTTATTGACATAGTGAAAAATTATTTGCCACCAGAAGTTTTGAGCCTACAATAAAACCTTTATGTTAAAAAATTACCCTTATGCAAAGAGATGAAAAGCAGGCTGCAAGCTTCTCAGAACTGCCATTTTCAGACTACCTTCTGATGATTACTGGTCTCTTTTTTCTGTGGAAAAATATATTTTAATTAGCTTCCACTTGATACTACTTCATACACACTGCCCACTCTGACCCAATGTCTGATCATATAGAATACATTACAAAAGAACTGGTCATTGGAGTGCTTTAATATAGCTTTGCATTAATGTCAGACATCATTTAGACAAGGCATTAAAAGTGTTATTTTAATGACTGAAGTGTGTTGGATAGAAGAGGCTTAATCTTTATAGGAAGAACAATTTCAATTAGCTCTAAAATATTAATTTGTTGGTACAACTATATACTCTAATGCATTTGGCTACAAAACATCTTATGAATAATACATTGCTAGAATCCACTTGTCCTCTGGTGTAACTAATATTGCCTTTTAAAACAGGGTGGTTAATTTTATAACGGCCCTGATTCGGTTAAAAGAAAAAACAATTTTTCAAAACTTAATCATTTTTAGTGTGGAAGGCTTTTCCTATACCCCTTCCTCCAAAGTAATTTGTGAGGTATAAATAGAATACACAATTTCAGTCCAGGAAGATATTGAGTAAGTTTTAAACATGATACAACAATCTGTCTTAAAATTCCAAGGGCATTTTTATTTATTTGTTTACCTGGTGAATATAAGATACTGTCCCTGGAAACAGCGTGTCTTACTGTGGAAAGTGTGGGAAAAAATGAGAACAAAAAATAACTGCATACCTTAATCCTACTATTGTGTTTCTGGGAACTAAAAATGCTGCTTGTCTGGCTTTTACTCTCCTTGAATATCTCCCTCTAGCCTTATCTTTCCCTTGTGCTGGCTGTTTATTGCAACATCTTGGCATTGGTTTTCATAGCTGTGCATATGGTCCTTCCTTAAGTTGAGTGAGAGTCATAGGTAACAGCCCTGTAGCCCCCTAGAAAATATGCTCTTTCCCCCTGCAGCTAAGTAAAAATCCGTGATTGCTTTATAGCCTTCTCTGGGGCTCCCTATGCAAGGCAAAATTCGCACATCTAGGTAGGTGGTTCTAAAATGTGTGCATGCTCTCTCTCACTGCCGACTTGCGACACTTGTCTCCTGGCTGGGATCGCTTTAAATCTCCAGTGACACAATACCAAAGCCGCTGGAGGAAAAGTGAAAACCATTGTCCGAAGAATCCCAAGCATCCTGACAAATGCCCTCCCCCAGACTAATCAAGTAGGAACCGTGGCGTGCATTAGAGGTAGACCTAACAAACACACCTCTCTGTCTGGTGAGTCACATTGTCATCAGTGCCGTTAGTCACATTCAACCTGGCTCCTTTTTTGATCATCCAGGGAAACTAGATGTATTTGAATATAACCTGAGTCTAATGCAGGATCGGAAAGGCTGAGTTTGAGAAAGCAAAGCAGAGCCCCACCAATGCAGTATTTCCATGAGGTAAAGGAGGCTTTTGTAGTCGGTTTCATGCAGCAGTTGGCATTGGCAGTATTGCAAAAAGAGATGTATTCTGTTGTGCTCTGTTTGATCAAGTGCTAAACCCGTGTGATCAATAGAGAGACAGATGTCGGGTGCAGATGGCGATGCCGTGATACCTGGGGCAGCGCGGGCCTGCCAGAATGATAGAATGGGAGCAGGGAAGAGCAGCAATGCAACAGAATGTGACAAATGAAATTAGGGTTTATACTAGTCGATAATTTACAGCTAATACAAAGTGACAGAATTTTTCAGTGCCCAGTATATTTTACTTCCAGTAATGCTATAGCCAATAAAGGCATATTTCATGCAACATAATAAAATGAAAGCTGTGGGGAAATATAGTCCAACCATTTTTTATTATGTTACAACTTTTAAAATTGATCCCTGAGAGAATACTAATGGCATGCGAGTCTTGTTAGAATGACGTCTAAAGGCATTTTATCTCCAAATTTATAGCAGCTCCGTCACTTACTCTCATAGTATATTAGACTCGTAAGTAGAAGACAGATAACTCTGTGGTGACCAAAATGTTTTGCTTTAAAAGATATGTTATTAATGCCACTTTCAGCATTCTTATAAAATTATAAATACAAATGATCAATTGTAACTTACAAAACAAACATTTTAAATTCTGTTTATTAATGGGGATGTTTAAGCAATTACCCATGTAACTAAAATATAAAATTTAAGTACTAAGAAAAATTTTCCTCCATACTTAGGCCTGGATAACTTGGATATCTACTGTGTTTTGCAAGATATTTTAAGACTGAATCAAACTACATTGATAAATAAATTTCCCAAAACAACCATTTTTACGTGATAGTAGTGTTAATAGTAGTACTTGATAAATTTGTTGTGTCCTTTTATGTCTTAGCCAGAATCCACATACTCTTGGACACACACATATATACACATGCTGTAGTGATCTGCTACCTGTCTTAAGCAATACAGGATAGTGAAAGAGGTACTTCCTTCGATTTTTCCCCTATTTTATTCTCCTCTCATAACTCTTTTGTTCTCTCTTATCCTGAGCTCTGATCTTTTTGTTTGTGTGTGTGTTTGGGGCCATTGTGTTCAGTGTTTACCCCTAGTTTTATGCTAAGGGATTACTCTGCTGGTGCTCAGAGGACCATATGAGTACCAGGAATTGATCCTGGGTCTGCTGTGTTCGAGGCAAATTCCCTACCTGCTGTACTATCACCCTGCCCCCCCGGGCTGCTAGTCTAAAGGTATGATATGCCAATCATGAAACTGTTGATTGGCCTGTGACCTCTGTTCTCACTCACTTCCTCCATTATTCAAGTGTTCTCTGAGCAACAGAATCTTAGTATTCTGTATCAGGGCCTTTGGAATCCCATGGAATGAAACTCTAAAGACTGAATGGCCACCATCAGTCTTGTCTGCTAAAAGGCATATTGGTGAGTAGAGGTATTTCCTACCATTTTTACAAGTATAGTAATAGCAAGATGCATGACTGCCTGTGACACTGATAAATGCATATCAATAATATTAATGGGAGTTAATTCATGTTTTTAACTGACTTTCCTAAGTGACTGTTTTGTGAATACCATAGAAGAACCAAGACATACTATTATCAGTAATCGTCACCAGAATCTGTCACAAGCGCAGGTGGTAACATTCACTAATTATGCCATGGAACATGAGATCAAAAATATGAAAATGTGGGGAGCGTTGCCTAGCCAAGATAATGCTTGACTGCTTAAAATCAGTCTCCCTCTTTCTCTTCCTTCTTCTCTTCCTCCTCCTCCTCCTCTCCCTCCTCCTCTCCCTCCTCTCACTTTTCTTACTCCCTCTCCACTCTCTTCTTCTCTCTTCCCTCCACATATACTGGTAGTTACTTTTATATAGCAAGCTATATTGTCACATTTGCATCTTAAATTGAGTAAGCTAAATTAAAATTTTAAAATCCTCTTTAGAAGAACTCATGCCTTAAAATGCTTACTTACTATTTCTCAAAAGAGTGTTTTAGCTTATTCTTTCCCAAATTGGGTGAAAATTTTCCCAAGTGGATGCTGAAAGAATTCATAGTGGGGTACTAGCCTTGAGTGCAGTTCCGGGCACTTTTACTTTGATTATTTTATAAAAAGTAGATTTTTAGGGGGACAGTCAATTTTCCTTTTCTGAAAGAGAGACAGAAGGCCAAATAAGTTTCAGAACCTCTGCTTTAGATATTTCAAAAGAAACAATGCTTTGGGTTTTCTATTTAAGATGTCCTTTTAATCTAATTCATTTTGTTTTATTAGTTTTGGGGGGCACAGCCAGCGCTGCCCAGGGCTTACTCTGACTGTATGTTTAGGAGATCAGTCCTAGCAGTGCTTGGAAGACTGTATAGGGTGTCAAGAATTGAACCCAGGTTGGCTGCATGCAAAGCAAGTATCCTACCCACGGTACTATCGTTTTGACCATAATTATAATTTTTTAAATTTCTACATTTTAGGAACCTCATTGTAACATATTGGTAAAAATCTTTAGCCAAATCTTTACTAAAAGAACTCTTCTTGGTGTGTATACTTTACTTGACCTAATCTCCAAACTTTGATAGTTGTTATCACTGCTAAGGCACTCAGGCTGAAGGCTTATCGAGAAAGTTTGGCGCAAATAGTTAACCTGTTATAATATATGAATCATTCATTATGGGAGATCACCACAGCTGGGCACAGAGTCACTACAGGAAACATAGGCTTGATCCCTGTGATTAACAGTCAACTCTTTATTTGGATCATGAACATCCAGAGGTATTTTATAGGCTATTATATTGGATAATGAATAGCCAAAGATATTTATATATTTTATGTATTATTTAACAGGAGCTAGGTTTAGGAAGATCTTTAGGCTGGTATACTGGATTCGTGCCTTTATGTTGATTTATTTTATATATAAACATGAATAATTCTATCCTTATGAAAGATAGTATCATTTGTCTTACAAACTTAAAGACTTATCTCGTGCATTAGAGTACTCACATGGTACCACCAATTCACCTATCAGTCAGTTTTGGTTTTTAATCAGCTGGTGGCAACCAATAACAATCTTTCAATTTTCACAGTGAAGAAAGTGACTTCCAGATAAAGTGGATGAGTATTCCGCACCCACAACAACACACATTCTATAAGAAGTTGGTTCTCCTGACTTTGCCATCATGGCCAATGGCAAATGTAACATTAGCCAACCTGGGTTCTCCTAATAAAGCAATATTCCTATTATTTTCAGCCATCTATGGATTCATGTGTCAGTTCAAGTCCCATGTCTTTCCTTAAGTCTTGTCTTGCTCTGGTAGGCATGATTCTCTAATTTCCTGAACTCCTAAACAAATGAGTTCAGTATGATTCAGCTAGACATACAAAATATCTCGTAAATGCTGCATAAGGTATGTGTGTGTACTCCTAACCCAACTAGATAATGAGTTCTTAGAGTCAAGTAACTCAACTTTATTAATGTCTTGAACTGTGATAGTAGTGGCCATGATAGAATGATGAATACATTTATACATGAATGAATTCAACCAGGAGGTCTTTCATTCATCACGGCCTTCTCTGCTTTTTTTGTCTTGCTTATTGGTTGAAACAAGGAGTACTCCCTATTTCTCCTGGCAATTAGCAGGAATAAAATTCTGTTCTTTAACAGATGCTTATTGTTTGCCAGCATGTGCTGGATATTCTGATAGATTTTCAAGATGTCATAGTTGAAAAAACTTGATATTCTGCAACTTTGGAAGTAAAGTGAGATTCTGAATTTGTTGAATTCAAATGAAATACAATAAGTAGGTAAATGGCAATATGTCTACCAAGCCAAGGATATGTGATATTTTTTTCATATTATTTATTCTGCACACAGCTTCCTGGAAATAAAATTATGAGAAGATGCATTTGAGAGAGGAACAAACCCATTTTTGAGGGTCTTAACCAATTTTACATCTTATTTCCATTAGGTGCTAGACTCGTTACTTAAAAACAAAAGTTACAAGTGTATCATCAAAACAGTAAGAAGTCAGCTCCTTCTCCTGACTAGATCTGTCATAGGTGCTACACAATCCTGACAAGTAGAAGCTATTTTACAGGAAAATCAACTGAGGTTCAGGAAATAAACATTCCAGAATAACATAGCTAAGAATGAATGTTTTTAAATTGGGGTACTCACAGTGCAGTGCTCAGGGAATACTCTCGATTCTGTGCTGAGGGTTCACTCCTGGTGGGGTCTAGATACCAGATGGGATGCCAAGGATCACCCTCAGGGCTGCATGTAAGGCAAGCACTCTACCCACTATATTATTGCTCTGGTATTCAAGAATGACCAAATTTTAATAGAACACACATCACAAGCTTATCACTTGATAAATTTTAAAAGGCAATAAATGGGAATGGGAGATAGTATATGGGTTAAGGTAAATGATTTGCATGTGCCTGACCTGGGTTTGATTGTCAGTACTACGTGGCCTCCAAAGCATTGTGGGTTGTATCCCTGGGATGCTGTGATAGCAAAGAATAGCTCTGGAGACCCCCTAAACAGCACCAGAATAACTCTCGTGTTCCCCAGCTCCACTGGGCATGAGCAGCATTGTATTCTAAATCCCCAGCCTTAAGAGCCCATTCCAGGCAACTGAGTATTGTCAGATCGAACCCTTAGGTCCCCTCAGCACTATTTGGGAGAATCCATCTCACAATTAAAGTGATGAATGTTGCTCTCTGCCCAGATGTGACCCCGAGCGACCGCACACACGATGGCTCCTCTGTTCCTGAATGCCCATGATCCCAGAAGCCCACTAACTACTTTTGGCACCCATCAGCTTCTTGTAGAAATACCTGTAGACTGAAATAAGCTACGGCCCCATGCCGCCCCGGGAGGGGAAAGGTTTTTCTCTCTCGGCCTTTCCTTTCGCCAGCAGAATGGCAACTGCCATCTTATAAGGCCCACTAAACAGAGGTATGAGCTTGCAGTGACAGGACTTCTGGCAGAAATTTCTCTAGACTTAATTACTAAAATACCAAAAATCCAAAAACCTCATAGGCTCTTTATTCTCAGCAATGGAAAACAAATTATCGAATGATACCTTTCGGCAGGTCTGATTATTGGGGGAAAATTCCAAATAATAATAGTTTTCTGTTGAAATATTGAATTTAATCAAAGTAAAGAGAAGGTAAAGTGAAAATCATCAGCCACACAGGTGGGGGGGTAGGAGGTGGGATGGGAGGTATACTGGGGTTCTTGGTTGTGGAACATGTGCACTGGTGACGGGATGGGTGTTTGATCATTGTATGACTGAGACTTAAGCCTGAAAGCTTTGTAATTTTTCACATGGTGATTCAATAATTTTTTTTAATAAAAGGTAATGAGGAAGGTAGTAATAGTCTCATATATATGTTATAATATATATGTTATATGTATTCACATATATCCAGTTCTGTGGAACATGAGGGTTCATAGTAGCCAAAAGATGAGAAAATATGAAGAACAGAAAAGTAAATATTCTCTGGTTTTGAGGAGGTTGAATAAAAGCGGAAATGAAAAAAAAGTGATGAATGTACTTGATTCAGGCCTTCTACATGCATGATGTAAAATATTCTCTATTTTACCTACCCCAGTGTCAGAGGTATCTGAAACGTTTGTGAATCTTTGAGAACATATTTGTATGTGTGCCATGAACATTTCATATTGAAGTGTTTGCTAGCATCTCTGTGTATTGGTCCAGGGATGGAACAAGAGAGAGAAATATATCCACCCTCCTACATGAATACAGGTTGAGTACTTGAAGGGACAAGGCATGATTCTTTCACCCTTTGTGCTTCTCATTGCTTTGTGTGTTCAGTGAATTGAGGTTGAACAAGCGGTCAAAAAATGAATAAAAAAAATATTTCTTGACCTGCCACCTTCCATATAGGTTATCTACTCTAACTAGGTAAAGCCAGCCTGGGCATTGCTGATTCAGAAATGTAGGAAGTCATTTACTATTGTGCTTTGCATGGTTTATTATTGTTTTTTAATCTTTCTCTATTACTGCTCATTCTGTAAGTATACAAGCTATGAATTTAGCTGGAAAGTAGCTAACGACTAAAGCCTTTTTTAAAAAAATTTCTGGGAATTCAGGGACAAGCATTTTTATTCATTTTTGCACTGCTAATGCTTTTTTAGACTAAAGAATTATCATTGATTTGTATAAAAATATCACTCTATTTTCCTTACAAACTTCTGTGTATGTCTTCTTCTCGAGATAGAAAGTTCAGGGGCTGAAGCCATAGCACAGCAGATAGGGTGTTCGCCTTGCACACAGCCAACCCAGGGTCGATTCCCAGCATCCTATATAGTCCCCCAGGCACCGCCAGGAGTAATTCCTGGGTGCATGAGCCAGGAGTAACCACTGTTCAATGGCGTATATGACACAAAAAGCAAAAAAAAAAAAAAAAAGATAGAAGGTTCAGTCAGATAAGTGCAAGGTAATACAGTCTAGAAAACGTAAAAGGTATAAAGGGCACAAAAAAATTGTACAAAGTTTGGAGAAGTATTTTTTGGAAAGCTGTATTATTAAAAATATTCACTTCATTATTTGATGCCCAGCATTAGAATAGAATATTTATGTTATATAGAATATTCTTTTTTTTCTTTTCCTTTTTGGGTCACACCCGGTGATGCACAGGAGCTACTCCTGGAGGTGCTTGGGGGACCATATGGGATGCTGGGAATTGAACCTGGGTTGGCCACGTGCAAGGAAAATGCCCTATCCACTGGAGCGATAGCACAGCAGGTAGGGCGTTCGCCTTGCACACGTCTGACCTGGGTTTGATTCCTCTGTCCCTCTAGGAGAGCCTGGCAAGGTACCGAGAGTATCCCGCCTGCATGACAGAGCCTGGCAAGCTATCTGTGGCATATTCAATATGCCAAAAACAGTAACCACAAGTCTCACAATAGAGCCGTTACTGGTGACCCCTCGAGCAAATTGATGAGCAATGGGACAACAATGCTACAGTGCTATATAGAATTAATATATATATATAAAAATATATATGTATGTATGTATTTTTATTTGGGCCATACACATGTGGTGCTCAGTGAATACTTCTGGCTCTGTGCTCAGGGATCACTTCCTGTGGACTCAGGGGACCATATAGACAATGAGGGACTGAGCCCAAGTTGGCCAAGTGAAAGGCAAGTGCCCTACCCACTGTACTATCATGCTAGCCCCTCAATATACTCTTTAGTTAAATCACTGTAAATTACAGAGTTATTCATGATTGATTCTCAGGTGTATGATATTCCAACAGCAATTCCTTCACCAGTGTCCACTTCCCTTCACTAATGTCCCCAATTTGCCTCCTGCTCCCCAGCCTACCACTTGGTGGGCACTATTTTCTTTTTCCGTTTTCCTCTTCTCTTTTACCCTTTTAGCGAGTATGGTTGACTCTCCTGTTGCTGATAGGTCATTATGCATGTTACTTTACCTCCTTTCAGCACACGGTCTTGATCCGGAGTGACCACTTCCCTCTCACATCGTCCTAGTGGCCCCTTCCCTGACCTATCTCACGTTTCGAATCCAACTCCAGTATAAAGACCAAAGTAAATGAAGGCAGTGAAACTGATGGCAATAGTAGCTCAAAAGCATTTGAGAAATACTTGGAACAATCCGAATGGTGTGTTCTTCAATGCTGTTCCTTATCATAAAACATATGTACTATATAGATTAATTCATAGCCCTTTGAAAGTCCCTCTGAAAAGCATTTATACTGCCATACGTGTTCTTGACCTAACCAAGAATATGTGTACTGATAATCATAGTTCCAAGATGGTGCAAGGTCTTAGATAAAAATATTTAACTTTCCACACTTGAGTAAAAATTGTAATTCGAATAAGTGACAATGAGCACATTGGAATTTTTTTTTTTGTAATGGGGATTTGGTAAAACAGGGTACACGGAGTTAACACAAATTCTCCTCTTCAATCGAGACAGCCACTAAGGGTCCTGATTACAGGAGAGGTCATAGCTCACTCCACTATCTATCCTCTCAAACCTTCATTTTGGTGTCACCTATATCATGTTAAACTGGCATCACTCCTAGTGAGTGGGCATGGTGCCAGTGTAACAGATGGCTCTGAGCTGGGCATGCCAAGGGACCAGTATGTGCATCAAGTTTGACTATTAGAAATGGAATTTCCATCCAGGACTGTCATTCATATAAATATTTTTGCACATTTGTAGTTTTTATTTTTTAAATTAATGCCTTAAACCATGCTACACACACATACATATATCCACAAATACAAGCATATCCTCACACAATCAACTTACATTTTTTTAATTAAATACATAACTGGATTTTTAACATAAACAAATCTAGACTCGATGGTATGGTACTAATAACACATGAAATATTCTTTAACCTTAGGTTTGTGTTTCTAACATAGTTACATTGGTGACATCTAGAAGATCTCTACTAGTAGTAATAGCATTCATCATATTAATTTATATATTGAAAAGGATTTTCAATCCCAATGTAAATTTCCCCAGTTACGTGTAAATGCTATATAATATACAGATTTATTAAAAATTAAAGTGAACTAAAATTGAAATATCACTTTAGTTATATGACTTGACTTTTATTTCATAGTTTTACCTGTCCCCTTACAAATCTCAATTTGTAATCTAAAAAAGCAAAGATAATCAAAATCCCAATACAATGGGGGCCTTGGGGGTGTCTGTGAATATGAGAAGTAAATGTAAGTTTCAGGAGTTTTAGTGTTTTGCAGACAAGATCTACAGAATATTCAGAAGTATATTTTTATTCCAAAAATGCATCAGACAATAGAGATCTGGAATGTGAGTAGGGCCAGTCTTCAGAAATAACAGCCTGAAATCAGTGATATAAATCATTCCACAAAAGGCAACTGAGCCAATGACAGAGTAGGAAGCAAATTGTGTTCTAGGGCCAAACCTTCTAGGACAATACCTCAAGCAGGTGATATTTTGCAATCTGTCCTAGTTGAAGCTTCCAGGGAATAATCTTTGTCGGTCCAAATAAAATAATATTGAGAAAAAGAGCTTTTCTTTTGGAAGCTTTTGCCATGTGTTCATCCTGTATTTTATCTTTTACATAAAATCATCTTGCCGAGTAGTCACAGCTATCATTTGAGAGAGGATAATTCCCATTTCACAGATGAGGAAAATTGTCCCGGAAGACTTAAGTAAATTTTTCAACCATGATGGCAAATGCTAAATCAGAGCTGAATTCTTCACATCAGATTTGACTGATGATTAAAAATTAAAGCCAGTTCTATAACATGATTTTCTTATACCTCAGCAAATGGAGTTCAGTGGGTTAGCAAAGAGCGTGATTTTCTAAAGGTGGGAATTGTCCTTCCTCTCTAAAAGAAGAGGTCACAGATATGATACCAAGGGCATGTGCAGTTCACTGGACCTGCAGTTACTAGCATGGTAGAGAATCTTCTAGAAATTACACAATATGTTTGTTCTTCCAACCCTAAAGTAAACTATTATCTGAGTGTGGAAATAAGAGTGTGCAACTATCTTGCATAGGTTATTTTACTAACCAGATATTCACCTTCTTGTTCTTGTGAGACCTTTTATGAATGATTGGTGGGCAATCAGGATTCCCTTAAGTCTTTCTGGAACTTTAAGATGCAGAATATAGACAGAAGTCATTCATTGCCTTCTGTTGCAATAGCCAGCTTTTAACATAGCAAGATATGGGTGATGAACTTAAATGACTTTTATGGCTATTTTTAATGGGGCTGTTGTTAAAGTATTCAGAAATAAGAAATGTATAGGAACACCTAGGAAATATACACTGTATACCATCCAATATATATTTATTGAAAAATCTAATTCTCCTAAATTAATTTTCAATAGTTAGGTTTTCTCAGTGCATTTGAAGTTTTCACAAATATTTTTTCCTGATCTTATACCAATGATAATTGATGATCCTTTTACAATATTTTATGTCATTATTACTTTTTGATAATTCTTCGAAGCTATGTTTTTTTTTAAAAAAAGAACCCATTGTCTTCTCCATGAGAAAAAAATAGTCTGACAATGTCCAGGAGGTTCAAAGATGTTGTAATAAGTTAGATTATGCTCAGAAAAGTGAGAGGAAGTAAGGGTTTCATGCTTAGATTTTTGACTCTTTTTTTTTTCCCTTGCAAAATGAAACCTGGTTTTTTATGGTTTTCTTTCTTTTTTTTAAAGTTTCATGGTACATTTCTATACTTGATGCAATTTCAGGGTAATTTTATACAATTTTGTAAATGACTTAAGTGTTGCCGGTACTGAAATACACAAGAAGGTGTCTTAAAATCTGTCATTTCCATTGAGAAGAAAATGCACCAAGTGTCAATAAGCATTTGAAAGAAGTCAAATTCAAACCCCTGGTGTGCACAGAAGTTTGATTTCCCTGTCTCCATCTGACTCCTTTTCCTTCTGGCATACAGGGGCTCTTCCTTTCTAAATCCACAAAGAACTTTCCATTCAGAGTGAGGTCTGAGTTCTCCTTTCATTCAGGAACTCAACTCTTAACAGATTTTAGGAGAAAGTGAGTGCTCAGTATGTAACATATTTCTGTATTACCTCACTGAGCATGGTTGATGCAGTGATTACAGGCTGTGTTTTGTTCTATTCTATTTTAACACAACCCCTTCATTCTAAGACCCTGAATCAGTGGATTCAGAATTTTCTGTAAACATCACAATATTCCTCTGAGGAGTACATATTTCTTGGTACTCTGAGAGTTAACCAGCAGTGTTTTAAATGTATTAAAGTCACACCAAATACGAGGTTTAATGTAGCACATAAAACAGGTTGTTTAGAATTCATACATCTCTTCATAGTTTCGCAGATCATTCGACCCACTGTCAATTTCTCCTTAATAAAGCTAATCTTCAGTTCTGCGTTTGGCCACAGTATGCCTGTACAATTTACATTTTGATTCGCCGTAAAATTCTCACTTTTTATATTATTTCATTCTGGAGTTCCAGTTGCTTTATTTAATAGATTGTCCTTTGATCTCGTGGAGACAATTGCATTTTACTTCTCTAATGAAGCTTGTATTATTATAGCCAAGTGTGTGTTGCACCAAATGGTAGAAGAAATCCCAAAGGGAAGCATGTATTCCTCAATGGAGGTTGAAAAAAAAAAACATTTTCTAATTCATTTTTGAGAGTTATCAGACACATTGTTCCCAAATCCCTATTTTATGCTTTTATTTTATTTTGCATTCTGAGACATTTTGTATCAGCAACATGCTTTCAAGGTTCTCTGAGTTTTTCCTAAAACTCCTCAGTTAAGTAGCCTTAAGATCCTTTTACCAAACTTGAAGAATTCACATATAGGACTGAGGGCATAGCAACACTTCTTGTTTCATATTTTTCTGGCAAATACTTTTATTCTCATATTTAAACTTTAATAATTTTCTCTGACATTCCTGGAAATTAACTTTCAAGGGACCTCATGCAATTTACTCAACAATGAATATAAACAGTAAGAAATTTCTGTGGTTGAACTGCATGTGAGAGAAATTGGTGTTTGATTTAAAACTATTCTATTATGCATAATATATTTGTCTTTAAGGCACTTATCTCCAAAGTTTTATCTATTTTTGAGTAAAATAAGGGATTAAAGATAAAGTGTAGCACATGGCTAGGGAAAGAGGAAATCTAATCCATATATAGTAATTGGGAATATTTAGTCTTTAGACTTAACCAGTCAGCCCTGATTTTGAACAGACCTGGTTTTTGTTAACTATTAATGTCAAAGCTCAAAGTTTTATAACAACACACTCATCTGGGTTCCATCCCAAAGATTTGCTTGCACATACAATTGTGTTATGTGAAAATCAGCTTGATTCCTTATAATCAACAGTGATAGTCAAGATGACGCATCACTTCTAAGATGTCAGGATAAGAAACTCAAGTTCTCTCCTGTAAGTAACGGAGAACCATTTGAAGATTTTTATGGGTGTGGGAATAAGATGAGATTTGTGTTTGTGTTTTAATCATGCCTTCTTGTAAAATTGTGGAGAAAGGGTTAGATAAGTACATGACAGGAAGAAGAAGGATTACTCACACTGGAACAGAGCTGATGGGATCTTCATTGAATGACCAACCATCATGGAGAAGGGACAGTTGAAAGATATGTTTGATCCTTAAGAATTGAAGGATATAATGATTAGTTTTGAAGAATGAGGACAATGAGGAATCAAGTCTCTGAATTCAGAATTTTGAGAAGATGATCACTTTTAGTAAGGAAATTTTATTCTCTGGCTTCTACGTCAGAGGAGAAATTGAACAGTCTTCGTCTTTTGAAGCACTGCGATTTGCAATATTGTTAATAATGCTTCTTGTGCATACAACATTCCAACAACACATCCATCACTAGAGTGCCAGCTTCCTTCCACAATGTCCCAAGGACTCCTCCCAGCCACTCTTTCCCATCCTAATAGCTCAGTTCTATAGGCAAAATCTAGTTCTTGATAGACTAGTAATAAGAGCAGCTATTTTCTCAAACCAAACTCCTTTCTTATTGTTAAATGTGTTGCTGAAATCATCCATCCAGCTAAGAGCCCACCCAAAGGAACTTAGAAATATTGGATTTCCCTTATGGGATAATAGTAAAAAAATAATCATGCAACTGTAAGATGATTGATAACAAAAGCACTGGTTAAAATAATTCACATCAAACATGCCTTTCACACTGCATATAAAACTTACTATCTGTTATTAGTAAAATGCAGGTATTCATAACAAAAGCACCAGTGAAAATAATTCACAACATACCTTTCCCACTACATAAAAAACTTGTTTGTTTTTATGTAAAGTGCGGGCATTCATAATGGTTTAAATAAGCAGGTATAGATATAATAATGATCATGAGCATAATCATAACTGTGATTTTACTTGCTCTTTTGTTTGTTTGTGGTGCTCACTCAGTAGTGCTCAGGACTTACTCTTTCTTGGCTCTGTGCTCAGGAATCACTCCTGATGGAGCTCAAGGACCAAATGGGACGTTGAGGATTGAACCTGGGCTTGCCTCATATAAGTCCAGTGCCTTACTTACCCACTGTACTATCACTTCAGTCCCGTTAACTGTGATTCTAAAGCAGTGGGTATATGGGCAGGAAGTCTGGAAAACAATTAAGGATAAAGATTTCAATGTATTACATACTTCTGTTTACCAAGCACTGTTTGATTTTTACATGACATCCTATATAGAGTGACTTTAAGATTATTAAGTGAGAACTGTAGTCAGCAATGCATGCAAAATATTCATTCATTGTCATAAACTACAAAAATATCACTTTTGTACAAAGAGAATGTCATTGTAGAATTTAAAAAGGCATGGAAATAAAAGGCTCAGGATTGGAGCGATTTAAACAAACTCACTAGAATATAGTAGATGATTAAAATACAATCTATAATTACATTACACTGGTATCAGGTAGGGATAAAAGCCTATAAATACACTGGGGTCAGAGTAAGCATAAAAAATGAAACAGTTATTTGAATAATCTGAGATCAAGTTGCAGTAATTAAAAATGAATGTATTATTCAAATGAAGGAATTAGGTTACAACACTCCTCGTATGAAAATATTATTGTGACAGACTGAAATATGTTGGAAGTGATTTTGATTAAAAATGGGTAAAGGAATGTAATAACTTTCACTGGGGAGAAAGAGACAATCAGTGAGTATAAAAAAAATTTGGACAGCCCAATGAGATATTGAGAAGTTGTTCAAATGTTTTTTGACATCTTAAAATTGCAATAGTTAAACTTCTGTTGCTATTTTATTAAGTTATTTTATTTCCCAAATCATTCAAAGGTTCCCATTTCCTTCCAAAGTTTTCCCAAACTTTCTTTTTCTTTGCAGAAAAAGCAACTTTATTGGTAGTTTACTGCAGCAAGTGAATATTTCACATCCATTGCTGATTATTGTCCATAAAAATTATAAAGCCATTATAGAGAATGATATACAAAATCTGGTTGTGATTTATAAACGGAAATGATACCTTTATCTCTGCATGTCTGTCTCTGTCTCTTTATATATAATTTTTCCTATTTTAGAAAAAAAGACGATAAACTGTGAACAGAGGAGAACTGTTTTTTTATTATTTAACTTTTATAGAAAGTACAGATTGCAATATTTGATCTTGTTATAACAGACTTATCTACTTACGTATGTGGTTGTTTATATCACTTATTGATAGAAAACTTATCTTTCTGAGAGAATATATGCATACACACATCCTCTTTCAGTGTAGAACTTTTATTTGTAGTATATTCAAAGATTTAAACATTTATCTTACACTATGATTTGTATAATATTGTGCAATTAAATAATTAAATCCATAGGTTGTTTCTAAATATTAAAATTACTTCATAGGTATAATCCTTCAGTGCTACCAGGCCCTTACCATGAATTAGGAACATCTATTAAAAAGCAAAATAGATTTTTAAATTATTTATGGAAAATGTTACTAAAAGGATGAGAAAATAACATTTTTCTTATATTTTTTGTATCTACTTGGTAAGTTTGTTGCTAAAACCAGAACACAAGTATTAATAGCATGTTTGCACAAACTACTGGCCTCATGTCATAGAATTAATCAATTTTATAAACCAAGATGAACAAAAACATACTACAAGCACTTATTAATGCTGTTATGCCCTATTAGCAGATAGGCATGATTTCTGTCAGTTAGTTATCTACTGGTTTAAATCAGAAACGTTATAAATATTTGTCAATCCATAGAAACACTTTTTAAAAACTTAATTCACAGGACATGGTTTTCTTTCTCCTTTACAATATCATTAGTCACCTGTAAGATTAATGTATCCACACTGCACAGTTGAATTACACCCCCCATCATCAGGGTTCTCTCCTAAAGGGAAAAAGTAAAAAAGGATCCCTTGTCAAATCTGACAGTTAAGAGAATTACTCTGCATTTGTTACATGGATGACTCAATTGTGTTCTCTTTTTAATTAATTTTTTATTAAGACACAGTGATTATCAAGAGCTATTCAGAGTTGAGTTTCTGGCATGTTGCATCACCCACTCTATCACCCATTCTGCATCAGTGTCCCCAGTTGCCCTCCCAGTCCTCAACCTATTTACCCAATGGGCACATTTTAAATTTTGGTGGTGGTTTGGGTCTCATGCTTTCAGTGTTGTTGATCCTGTGGTTTAGATACATATGTGGACCACCCTCTATACTATCAATATGCTCGAGGCCCATTCCCACAATCCTGTAACCTTCCATTTTCTGTATTACTTCCCTCCATTGCTTTTCTTCCTTGTTCAGGCTGAACAGCAAAATTTTGAATGAATCACTTAGACTTTGCACCCATAGTTTAGAATTTTTATCAATTTGTGTGTTTCATTTAAATTGAGCATTTAATCCAATAGATAGTATAGATAATATAAAAACGAGCACCTCAAAACAGTCATTCATGTTTTAAATGTTTCATTGTAATGTTTCATTTAAATGATTAATGTTTCACTTGAATTGAGCATTTAATTACAATAGATAGTATCCCTGTATCACTGTCAACCTGTTGTTCATCCATTGCTCCAACAGGCACCAGTAATGTCTCCATTCGTCCCTGTCATGTGCTAGTGTAGCCCAATGGCATCTGCTCACTCCAGAAATATGAAGAGCATGTTGTTATTACTGTTTTTGGCATATTGAATATGTCACGGGTACCTTGCCAGGCTCTACGGGTGGGATATCCTCCGTAGCTTAACAGGCTCTCCGAGAGGGGCGGAGGGGTGGAGGCTTTGAGCTTATATAGCTGAGCCAGAGGTGGTTCGTGGGTGTGTCTCCCACACACTTAACTTCTGGCTGTTTAATTTCTTGGTAAACTTGGTCCCAAGTTGTTGGGGTCTGGCCAAAGACACAGCAGCAATTTGGAGGTATCTGGAAGTCTGAAGGCACCATCAGGCTGCTGATGATACATTCGCCCCACAGTATAGATAGTATAAAATAATCACCTCAAAACAGTCATTCAAAAGAAAGAATGAGATTTATTTTTAATAAAGATAGCATAGAAAGTTCATGAAAAGCACAAGCCAAGACTGGGAGATTTTATGGGGGTAAGTGGCTTGCCTTGCATGCAACCAAAGCTAGGTGTTATCCCTGATATTCAATATGATCTCCACACCCCATCAGGAGTGATCCCTGGGCATAGAAATCAGGAGTTAGCCCTGACCACCACTGGTGTGGTCCCAAAACAACAACATTGAAAGTTATAATATCACACTACTTATCAATCCTTTATTAGTCCTGCACTAGAGGCAAAAAACAAAATTGTACATTCATATATATATCACATATTATATATATAATTAACTACACATAACTATACATTTCTGCATAACTGTAAAAATATGAAAAATATATACACACCCACATGCACACATACATATATATGTACTGGCTGGGTAAGCATTCTCACTTTGTTTTGTTTTGTTTTTGTTTTTTAGGTCACACCCAGTAATACTCAGGGCTTATTCCTGGCTCTGTGCTCAGGGATTACTTCTGGCAGGGCTTAGGGGAACTATATGGGGTTCCAGGGATTGAATCCGGGTTAGCCGTGTGCAAGGCAAACACCCTACCTCCTATGCTATCACGCCAGCCCCAGTGACTGTAAGCATTAGCTGTTTCTTCATCTCTCACTGGAAATCTGGAAATTCTCCATGTTTTTTCCAGTCATAAAAAGTATGGTCTTATGGACAGTATTCAACAGAATCAGATATGGCCCCCAAAATGGCTTGTGTCAATCTCTTTACATTTGAAAAAAAAAGGAATTTTTTTTTCAGGTTTCTCCCTTCAGGGATTCATCATCTGTTGATTTTCTTTTTATGATTGGGGGGATTTTCTTATTGTCTTGCTTTCTAGCCCCTGAAAAGCAGAATCTGTCCCAAGAGAAACATGGTCATTTATGAAGCACATATTTCTGTGTTAAAATAAAAGTAGACCTCTTGCATTTCTGTTGAGCTAGAGCTATAGCACTGTCGTCCAGTCGTTCATCAATTTGCTCAAGCGGGCACCAGTAACATCTCTATTGTGAGACTTGTTATTACTGTTTTTGGCATATCAAAAATATGCCATGGGGAGCTTGCCAGGCTCTGTCGTGCAGGCGGGATACTCTGGGTAGCTTGCCGGGCTCTCCGAGAGGGACGGAGGAATCGAACCCGGGTTGGCTGTGTGCAAGGCAAATGCCCTACCCACTGTGCTATCACTCCGGAGCTTGAGAGCTAGGGCTACTTAAGATAATAGTCAGGAGTTAATTTCTACAGGAATTGATTTTATCACCCTTTTCTCTTTCTTGGGTTCACTAAACTTTTCAGTCTCCCCAATTTCCTTCCTGGCTCCACTGGCCTGAGTGTGTTTCCTACTATGGTTATTTTAAAGATCCGGAGAACTGTTCTCTCTGAGTAAGAACCCTGAATTTTTCTTCCATCCTTGCTCCTCTCTCTTTCCTTTGGGGAAAGTGTCCAAGGAAAGGATTCCACATTTCAAACTGTATTGTCATTTTCCTTATGTCAGAACTTTGTTGGTTCTCAAAGATTCACATTTTAAAATGAGCCTTGATCTTGAACTTTTTGTTCTATATCTTTTGCCTGTCTCTTTTCTTATCATTGCTTATAAAACACAACCACAATTTGTCCTTAGCCTGACCCTTACCTCTGTTGAAATCCTCTTTAAGCCTTAATTATATCCTGTCTTAACTTTTCCAGTTCTTTCTTCAGCAATCTTCCACTCCCTAAAATGTTGGCTATCCTCAATACTTCAACTTCATCACACTACAGAACTTTGTTTATGAAGAAAAAAATCATAATCTTAACAGTTTATCGCCTTCTAATTCCAGCATAGCAGACCTATAAATAAAGATGATCTGTAATGGCCCCCTTATATTAAAGTTTTTATAGAAGAAAAGATTTTTTCCTTTTCCCCCAAACTCCACCTTTTCTGTTTTTTTTCCTTTTTTGATGTATTGATTTTTATCAAAATATCCATGAAACAGATGATGAAATGGTCTTTTAAGTATCCTTATCTAGCAAATTTAGAGGAGAAAGTGATTTATAAAATGATTGGAAAGAAGTACAGCAGAGATTTGCAGAATTCCACAAAATTTTCTTTCATCTTTCCCTCATTGCTTGTAACAGTGCTTCCTTTTTATACCCCAAAGCAGTTGTTTTGCACAACCCACAATCCCAAGAGAAATGACCCACCCAACGAATGATTCTCTGTTTCATCACCCAAAGAAAAGGATGTTCAAACTCACTTTTTACAAAAGTGAAAAAAGGCCAGGAAGAGTGTGGAGGCCAGGGGGATTGGACATATTTCTAAGAAAGTAATTGAACAGAAAGGAAGAGCAAGGCATGTTGCTGACCAAAAATTAAGTCCACATCTTGTTAAAATGACAGATCCTGTTCAATATTCACCCTATGAGTAAAAATGAAATGGCAGAGGCAGCATTTAAGAAACATGACAAAATAAATATATTTTCAGTCACTTCCCTAGCCTTAGCTAGAAACTAAAAAAGCACTTCAATTTGTTAACTAAGTTGTAAGTTAACACCACTTCTATTCTGGTCATTTTTTGAATCCTATCTTTACTACTCAAAACTACTAAATCAAGAAGTCCCATTGAGATTTTTTTTTTAACTTTTTGGGCCACACCTGGCAGTGCTCAAGGTTTGCTCCTGACTCTGTGCTCAGCAATCACTCCTTGGGCTCAGGGCAGCATATGGGGTACTGGGGGTCAAATCCTGGTAAGCCACTAGATTTTTACTCCAGCCCCCTTCTGAGAAATTTATGATGGAAAGATGCAGTCATTAGGATTCAAAGAGTTTTGTGTATTCTAGGAATCTGTTTGCAAGAACAGTGATACCAAAACATGCAGCAATGGAGGGACATTAAAGAAAGAAAAAAGAAACTCAGAAAAACAAAAACATTAAAAACCTCAGAAGATGAGGAGAGAGGTCTGCCATCTTAAAGGCAGGCATCAGTCCCCTTTCCTCGGAGCTGCCTTTGTTTACCTGCTCTGCCATAAAGACAATATATATTATTGCTCATCTTACTACAACCATTGCGACGCTCTGAAAGCCAGCATTGACCCTTTTGTGCAAACCAACGCATGGTAAAATTTATCATTCCAAACGGCGGAACAAAATGGAACAGAAGGCCATACAAGTCTTTGGGAAAAAATAATTTGGCTCTGGTTTTATCATCACATGAGCACAAATTTGAGATTTTGCAGTTCATTCCCCGAAGATCACCCACTCATCTGCAACAGCGTTGGCAGGAGGCCACCCTGCTTTCCACATTGCCCTTCCTAACTCAACTGTCGAGGGCTGACCTTGAAAGATGGATTTTCAAGGCACCAGGCAGAGCCACAAACTCTCTTTTTTGTTTGTGGCATTGTGACAACTCAGGCTCCCATTTTTTTCCCTGGGAAATTATGCAGAGTGCTATTATGTTGCCTGATTTTTAATTTCATTTTTAATTTCACTTGCTTTTAATTTGCCTTGTTCTATTAATGCTGATATGATTTGTGAGAAAAACTAAATGTTGCTAAGTGGAAATAAGATTACATAGCTGCAACCTGAACATAGGCCTTCGGTAGATACACAATGGTGAAATACACATGATGTTTATTTTCATTGTCCTACTGAGGTTTCCAAACCTACTTTTCACTTACTTGAACAGGACTTTGCCTAGGAAGGAATTCAACCCTTGAAACCTTTAAAGTTTTAGACTTAGGATGCAGAAATAGCACAGGGGTTAAACACATGCAATGTCTGTGCCTGATTCAGGTTCAATTCCCGGCATCACATATGGTTTCCCAAGTACAGCCAGGATTGGTCTGTGAGCACACAACCAGGAGTAGTCCCCAAGCACCACTGATTGTGCCCCCCCTCAATCCCCAAAGTAACATTTTAGGCTCACTTTGAAGTCAGTCCATAATTGGGGTTCTGCCTTATAGTATCCCCTGAGAAGTGGGAGGGGCTGAGAAGGTACTGTAGTGTGAGTTCCTTCATCGGGAGCCAGATCAAGTTCAAATCCAAGTAGGGAAGATACTCAGCCAATGACAGACTGACAGTGAGAGAGGCAAGAAGGTGACTATGGACAGATAGAGAAGGAAATAGCAATCCTTACACTCTGCCATTAATGTGAAATATTGCTAGTTATTACTGTTAGAAACGGTGAATGGGAAGGAGCAAAGTTTTCAAGTTCAGAAAAGTTTTCTTCTAATTGTAGGAATAGAAAAGATACTAGGCAATGGAGGTGAAAAGAGCACTTAAGATGGACTTTTGACAGTTATTTAATTTCACACATAATATCATATTTACTAGCTGTTTTTTTACAGTAGTGTGCATAATTTCCTAGGTATTAGGAATTCACTTGTAAGCCCCAGTCAATAGTTAATATCTCCTCAAAAAGTATTATCTCAGGAGATCTTTAAAACACCCTCAATGAATAAATTTATTCAAAGTAACTTTCCCATTCACTGCAGAACGTAGAGTGCTAGAAAGCAAAGAAGTAGCAGCTGTTTTATTTTAAGCTGCACGTGCATTTGGTGCGTTTACATTATGCTTGAGGAACCCGGGTTTCCGGTCTGTTCTTGTTTCAGAGGAAAAAAGGTTGCATCTTTACGTTGCCTTCTTCCCAATCGGAGAGTTGAATGCAATGTCATTTAGAAGATCAGAGAAAAATCTATAAATTACCACAAAATTGTTTAGTCAATTAACAGGAATCTTGGGGATTATAAAGCGTGGTATAGCAACTTCACATCTAGGATAAAATAGAATTTAATAAAGCCCCAATATTCGTGTTTCTTCAGACTGGGTGGAGAGAATGCCCTGAGCGCCACCTGCTGGTAATTTGTCTTAAAATTTTTATTTTCTTAGTTCAGTTGACAGACACTAGCTAGGTGTGTATACATTTGAGTGTATAAACACACACCAATAAATAGAGAAATACTTGGGAAGCAACCAGAAGGTATTCATGCACTAATATTAACTTCACAATAATTTTATTATGGTCTGTAATCCATTATACATAATTCTAAAATTTGCCTTCTGGTAGCAATACAGCGACACTACAAATAAGAAATGAAATCTTCCCATATATTATTTCCTTATTATAATGCAGTATCATACTTTTAATATATTTAATTTTTAAACAATGTGATGTTATAACACACCCAACACCACAATGTCCCTTTTCCTCCACCACTAAATTTCCATGTTTTAGACTAGTCCATCATATATACCTTTCAGATAGACATCAATAACAATGAAAGGTTTTCTCTCTCACTTAAGTCCTGATGTGAAAATCTCATCTGTCCAAAAACATTTCAAAAAGAAAAGAAACACCCATTACCATCTCTCTATATGTATGTGGAAACAGTTAATGGACTTGGAAGTTTAATCTTATTTATCTTCAATCATTAAAACAATGGTAACTCATATTGCTGCTCTGTTTAGTTATTTATGTATCAATTTTTGTAAGAGACATTATAAGTCAAGATACCTAAACATCCTCACTCTTACTATATTCATGAACAAATTTAATATTTCTAAAAATACCATGTGACCAAATAATCTGAAAGTCTTGATAAAAATTCAGAAGTGCAAAGAGGGAAAAATACTACTCCTAGGGTTTGATACCGTGTCTTTGAAGATGTTCCCATTGTTTAAAATATGAAACCTTTGCCTGAATCGTTGATGTTTCTGAAATACAAGGAAAATGTTGACATTTTGATTTGCCTGCATCTCCATCCCACTCTCTCCAATGAAATCAATTTTCTCCTTTAGCCCCATTGCCCCTGTTTTGTGTGTAGTGCTGGAATTCAGTAGGGGACCTGGCACATTTCAGGATGTTGCTTTATTACCAAGACACAACACCCAGGTCCCTATTATTCTTTAGCAACTTTCTTTTCTAGAATATGCAGAAAAAGAAACAAGCATTTTAGTATCCGTTTCCACCTTTCCTCTGGAAAGCAATTATTAGTTCTGTGTATTTAACACTCAATTGTAAAGAAAAAGAATTTCCCGTAGGAAAGCACTTAGGCAAAAGAAGCAAAAATATGCACCCATTTAAATTATGTTATTATAAGAAAACCTGGTGCAAATTCTTCTCGGAGAAGCTGAACTTGAATAACAGAAGTGATTTTTGTGCAGTGCATCGCCTGATTAGTAACCTACAATTTCTTTCAGCAACGTCACTGAACTCTTCTGGAACCATATTCTATAGGTATAAGGAAGAACTGTTTGCGGGGGGAGGAGAAGATGATCTGGGTAGCAAAAATTTGTGAAAAAAATGCATATATAGTGGGGAAACATCAACATCGGGAAAATAGATGTTTAGTACGGATAGTTTTTAGAACTCAAATATATTACATGAAGAGAAAATTAGGGGTGATATGCTTAAAAACAACCAAACTCTCTAAGAGCATAAAATGGGGCTGGCTCATCAGAGGTACATTTCCACACACACAGTGCAACGGAGTTTAATCCATTTCCCCAGGTTGTCTCTTCCACGGGGAGAACGCATCCCTGGACACCAAAGGGGTAGGATTGTTTCTGAGCATAAAGGGTTTCTGACCGCTCACACCTACAGTCCTTGAAAGCCTCTTTCACGGGAAACACTCTGGGCAGAGCACCTCCGGGTGTGGGAATGAGAGGGACCAAAACACAGAAACTATGAGCTACAGTGGCAGACAGTGCCTCAGACATATTCTGCTAGCTACTTGACATTTGTCCCCAGGACCGGGCTTTGCCAGCTCTTTCATCCCCCTGCACGGGACTCTTTGCTTCTGGAGTGATGCCTGAGAGAAGTTTAATGAGCTTCTTGCACACACACACACACACACACACACACACACACACACACACACACACACAGATAGATAGATATACAGAGAGAGAGAGAGAGAGAGAGAGAGAGAGAGAGAGAGAGAGAGAGAGAGAGAGAGAGAGAGAGAGAGAAATGGAAATGGACAAGCTGAAAAAAAAGCCGAGGGATTCATTTCCAACCCTGTTGGTGCTTGGGGGCTTTCATCAGGATTCCACAATGGATTTTGCACAGAGCACTGGAAGGAGGAAAGAATGAAATTAAAAAACAGCCTTCGATGATGATGAACTTGTATAATTTATTCCTCTGCCAAGCAGTAGCACAATGCTTCCTTCTCTCCCCACTCCCTAGTTTTTTTCTTCTGATCCACCTCATTTTTGAGTGTTTCCAGGCTAGGCAAGAATGAAAATTAAGCATACCCAACACCCCCATCATAATGGAAGTGCGGAATGCACGCAGATTATTCATAAGCTTGCAAGTTGGAGACTTGGGTGGAGATTTCCTCCCTTCTGCTCCTGATTGCTGATGAAGAATGGTGTTTTAATAGGCAGATGGTAAAGACAATTACAGTTCGGGGCTCAGCTGGGAGTTACATCAGCTTATTGCAAATTATTAGTTGATAAATGCTTTTGTTTACAAGCAGAGTCTTAAGCAGCTTTGTAATCAGTTTATCAGCTGCAGACAAAATTTTGACAGACTGCCTTGGGGGGTGTAATGTCACCTCTTGGCTGGTCACTGAAGATTGTCAGGTCAGCCCATCTACCTCCCAGCCCCACTGCCAGCTCAGGCCAAGGCAAGAGTCTGGCGTCTGCAGGCTATAGGCCAGAGCACACTTCCAGGGATGCCAAAGAGAACCCAGGAGCACCAGTCTGTAGTTGGAATCCCGTGGAAACATTTTCCCTACTTCCCAGGATCTCAACTTTGCTGATGTTCAATACAGTATCAGTTGGGAAGCTTTGGCAGAGTTCTGAGGGGGCTGAGGTCTGGGAGGCTGAGGACAGCAGCGCTGCTCTCCTTCCTGGAAGGGACTTCCTGTGCTTCAGAAAATGGAAAGGGAACGATCTCAATAGAAGATGCTCTCTGGACGAAAATAAGCAGAGGAAATTGAAGCAAGAGTGCAGAAGCCACCGGAAGCCTGGGATCTAATGGGGATCTAGCGTGGGCTAGGAGGGAATGTCAGAAGCAGCCAGTGCCCTGGGCTGGCTCTCACGTCCTCATCTGTGAAACAGGCTGAGAGGCTTCGTTGCATGGTGATTCCATGAGTGTCCTTGTCTGTTGCTTTCTTTCCTAGTTTTCCTTCCACCAATCACTGGGGGGGATAAGGCGGGGGAGAGTGGTAGGCACTTCTGTTCAATCACAAAAGCATGTAGTACTTGAAGGCACTGATGAGGTGAAGCTCACTGCAAAGTACTCACTGAGGAGAGGCCTGTGTGGGATTTTTTGTTTTTTTACGGCATCACATTATTTACAGCTACAATGCTTTAGGGTGCCATAAAGATGGTGTTGATAAATGGGAGGTGCTCTGAGACATAGATTCTTGAAGGACTCACTCAGTCTCTGAACCAGTCCTTTTGTTTTAATCTAGCTTTACTTTTCACTGCAACCAAGTCAGTCTTGGGATCTCACTCAAAACACAACTCTTACAACAAATCGTCAGGTATCATATGCCCCCAAATAGCTGGTCTTTTATTTTAATTTTTTTACCCATTGGCAGTTAAATTGTATGGGTTTTATTTGTTTGTTTGGTTGGTTCATTTTATTTTTATTGTCTAGTGTTTAAAGAAAATGTACAGAGCTAATAGAGAACTAATTTCTAACGTCAGGAGCCAGGTTCCATGGATAGAATGAGACATTCCATAGCAAAAATAATGACCTGTGACAGAATTTTTGGAACTGTGACTCTAGCTGATGAGTTTGAAATCATACTGAACATCTTTGTGAAGACAGTATGTTTTCATGCTTCCCTCTCTGCCATTGTCCTCCTCATTGTACCCAATGCTTGACTCAGGTCCTTGCACATCTTGAGTTGGGGGTTTACATCCCTTTTTGTGGTTCTCACAAAATACATATAGTTGGGAAATTGTTTGTGTCACCAAGGAACACAGAGAAAATAACTGCCAGGAATCACTTGTGGGACATGTAGCAACCCAGGGGTTTGAATTCAATACCATAAGCTTGCAAAGCAGATGCCTTTTGCTATTACTCCAGTCCCCTCTTTTGTATCCCAGAAATATGAGTAGTATTTCTGTGCATTTTTTGCCTGGGTTCCTGCAAATTCTTATTCTTTTTCTCAATTATTATGCTAAAAATAATCAGGTTAGAATAAAGTTTGCTTAAACTGACCTTATGATTCTGTAAGGTTTTAACACTGGGTTGTCACAGTCTTCTTAAAAAAAAATCAGGGGAGAAAGCCTGTAGGTTTTATCCCCATTTCAACATTCAACTCACAATATTCAGTTCCCAATTTTCCACTTCTTAAGCAATTAAATATTCTATTGACATCAGAGGAAAGACTGCCTACAGAGGAGCTGAAGAAAGCCTTGCTATCTTACATGGCAAATTGTGTTTTAACATAAAGAGCATAAAAAGGTCCCCCCTCGTTTTCTGTAATCAAGTTAATGAAGAATAAATAGCACATTTGGCAAGTAGTTCTTCTCTAGGTCCATTTCTCGTCGTTAGAAAAAGTAATGAAAAATTTTATATATCAATATTCTCCTTTGGCCCCAATTCCAAAGGCACAGTCTAGAGTAGACTGTCAGGTCTGATTTCTCCCCACCCCCATTTCCCCGCTCCACTTCTATCCCAGAAACTGCTAGAACATTCTATGAAAAGATGCCTGGAATGTCAGCCTAGGAAACTTGGACGCCCCCGGAGGCCTTGCATTGACCATAAGTACAAATGAAAAATGCTAAAGATTATTTAAAACCAGAAAAGACCTTTTGCAAATGCTTTTGATTTATTGCTGTGTATGGTACAGATCCTTATCAATTATTCTCACTCTATTTTATTCAAAAAACTATTGTAAACTATGAGTTGGCATGTGGCTGCAGCATACAGGGGAAAAAAGGCATTAATCAACGCTAAATAAACAAGCACACAGATCTATCTAACAACTATAAAGTAGTTAATACATTTTAAGCAATTTTCTTATAGAAAAGAGGTCTAAAAGAGTAGTGCTTAATTATCTGGACGCCTCTGTGCTGGGTTCCCTTTTGATTGTATTAATGAAGCAGCTGGTCCATTGTTTCCCTTTAATTCCTCTATTGTTTTAAGAATATGTCACAGCTCTTTATTCTTTTATCAGGTGCAGTGCAGGAGGATTCTCACAATGCCTCATATTCCTACTGTATTTGCCAAGGCACAAAGAAACCTCCACAGCGGTTTTCAAAGAAGGGGCACACATAATTTATAAGTTCTATTCCGTGTACTACTCCACTGTCAAGAATTTCAACAGTATTGGGTCTGAATACACTCAACCATCGGTATGAAACAATGTGGCTACGTATAGATATTGGGACAGTGTTCATGTTTCAATCCTGAAACCTAGGCACAACTGACACACACCGGGTTTAAATGCTGAGATTCTTTAGTATGTTGCCAATGATTCTGACCAATCACCTCCCAGTGGTTAAAAATTTAAATTCCACCAACCAACATCATGTCCCACTTCCAAATTATTTAGTTAAAGTAAGAGAAGTTATGTTCAAACAGGTTCCTCTGTTCCCTGGACTTCCATAGATATTTGTGTGTGTGAGAGAGAGAGGGAGGGGAAAAGAGAGAGAGAGAGAAAGAGAGAGAAATCACCATTATTTCCTCCAAGAATTTACTTAAGTGTTCCTAAAAAGTATCATGGTTTTTCTCTACAGACCAATGGTTTTCTCTGAAAACCTTTGATTAACTAAACTCTGATCATTTATTGATTTTCTTCGGAGACTCTGGTGCAGGACACAGATGGATATTTATGTTGAAATATCACCATGTATCTTAAGAAATCAAAGTGCTGGAGGAACACAGTAGACAATAGAGAATGTTTTTGGGCCAAAACTACTTAAAATGTTCATTTACTTCTGCATAATTAGCTTTTCCTCCAAATTTTCATGAAAGTCAACACATACACACAAATCACTTGTGGTACAATAATCATGCAGGTCTGATTCACATAGACTTTCTCTTCTTACATGTTCTTTGTTATTGTCATCAAAGATCTGTAATTCTGGTGACAGCTTTATTGATCCCCCCACCCACCAAGATTCTCTGGTCTAATACAGAGAAGTAAGATTTAGTTATTTAATGCTATGTAGTCAAATTACAAATGTCATTAGAAAATGCATTAGAAAAAAATTATTATGGTAAACCACCAATCTTGTATCTCCTCTATTTTTTTATTGTTAGATGTATGTGGTTTTAATTTTATTTTATTAATTTTTAGCTTAAAATAAAGTTTTAAATATTCCCCTATCTGCTTGCTTGAAGCTGTTGTCCTTCTTCATATTTGGGCATGGTAATACAAAATCTAAATGTGATTTAATTGCTTCAATTTGCTGTATATATTTATGCTGAGCTTAGCTCCGTATCTTGATGAACCCAGGCAATGGTTCTTCTCAAGGTTTACAGCTTCACGTTGCTTGCATATCCTTATTTTTTTTTTACAAAGCCAGCGACTATCAATCACACAGATAAATTAGAAAGAACCACGTAGAGACATAGCACATGGAGAAGATTTTTCAGCATGCTATGTAATTATTAACCTGATTTTTGCCATTGTAAAAATCCATGAATTGCAGATAGCGTGGATGAAGTTAAACGCTTTTATACTGGATACATTTTGCTTATACAGAACTCTATAGGTATGGTGGAACAATATAATTGAAGCTTTGTCAGCTCTGTAACCTAGCAACAGATAATACTGTTAGGTTACTGAATTGCTCCTGGTTGACAAGTAGGGAGTATTTTTGTGTTTATCATGTTTGCTAATGATGGGATCCTTTCCAAAAGGCTTGTCTTAATCTTAATTAGAGTTTATCAGCAGAGGTCTGCATGACATTGCGCAGACACTGATTTCATAAATAATAAAAAGTGCAAGTGAAAAATTTGGCAGGATGGGGAGATATTTAAGGCCACAGCTTCTAGTAAGAGGAGCGTGAATTTCCAAAATATACTCGAGTTTGAACTGTGACTTTATTCTTTATTAACAAAACTTGTAGTACACTTCATTGCAGTTTTGACAGCAATTATGAGAAAAATGTATAAGCTTCCTGTTAGGAACCTTATCTGTTTCTACAAGAACCTTGATCATAAATACACTACTTAGAACAGCAAGCCCATGGTTCTTCCAGAACGTCGAGGTCTAAGTGATTATTACTTTCTATGGAACCTTGAACGTATTTCTTTATGTGTGAAGGGAGTAGAATGTGGGGGTAGAAAAGGGAGAGAGAGAGAGACAGAGAGAGAGAGAGAGAGAGAGAGGGAGGGAGAGAGAGAGAGAGAAAAGACAGTTGTATTCGAAGAGACAGACAAAGAGAGAATCCTAAAATAACCTTCCTGTTTGGTTGAAACCAGAAAAGTATCAGATAGCTACCTCAGTGCCTGTCATTTGATAAAGATTTCATACCCATGCAGGAGGGAGGAATATGATTTTTTTTTGCTCTGTTTTGCACAAAATGATTTTGAACAGTTTGGGGGAGTTATAGTAGCTCTGATCCTTTGCTCTAAGTTACATACCTTCACAGTCGTAAAGAGGCATGGCCAATCCAAATATAATTTACCAATTTACTAAATTATGAGTTCTACTCAGTTGAAAGATGACATTTACTCCTGACCTTTAGCAGTTTGGGGGAGAGACAGTAGTTCTGATCATTTGAAATTAGTTACATACCTTCACAATAATAAAGATTTGCATATCGCCAATTCAGGCATACGTCATTGAGTTACGAAGTTCCCAACTGTCCTGTTCAGTTGAACGATGACAGGACATCATCCTTTATCCCCTTTCCTTCACCTTCACTCATCATTCCCACATTTCCTTTCAATACTAGAGGTAAGAGGCAAGTCCATGCTGTCTGCTAATGCATGTTTTGAGTTTCAGAATGTATATTTCTCTACTTAGTTGTCTGACCATCTCTTACAAAATGTTTAGGAGACCTTATTGAGAGACTCTCACTCATTTCCCCCCCCTGTACAGGCTGCAGCTCACTTACACCAGTGGGAAAGTGTAGAGGTACCATAAACTTTCTGGAGATTTTTTTTTTTTTAATGCTAAGGAAAAAACTTCACTCCCAGTGATTTTGATGTGATTGCTCTTTGGTTGGGCCTAGAAATCAGTGCTGATTAAGTGCTCCTCCAGTGAATGCATGTGCAATCATGATCCTCAGCCAGTGCTCTCTGGTAAATAGAATTTGGATGCTCTTTAACTCAACACGCAATTTAAATGAGGAATTGCTATTTCCCTATTGCCACAGTCATAATTAATAATAGTAAATGGGTTTAATGTGTGTGAAATGCTTAGAACAGATACCTGGCACACAGTAAGTGCTTTTTAAGTGTTAGCTATAGTCATTATTTATGTATCACTGTATCACTGTCATCACTGTCATCACTGCCATCCGTTGTTCATCAATTTGCTTGAGTGAACACCAGTAACGTCTCTATTGTGAGACTTGTTGTTACTGTTTTGGGCATATCGAATACATCATGGGTAGCTTGCCAGGCTCTGCTGTGCTGGTGAGATATTCTCGGCAGCTTGCCAGTCTCTTCAAGAGGGACGGAGGAATCAAACCCAGGTTGGCCGTGTGCAAGGCAAATGCCCTACTCGCTAGAGCACGCCACAAGTGTAGACATTATTCATAAGATTATAACTATGTATCTAATAAATGTACATATATAATTACTATGTAAATTTATGTATTTAGCTAGTTTGGTTAACAGGGGCTGGTGGAGGAAGGAAGGGAGAGTTTGTTTTTGTGTTTTTGATTGTGCGGGGTGTGTGTGTGTGTGTGTGTGTGTGTGTGTGTGTGTGTGTGTGTGTGTGTGGTTCAGGCGATTAAACCCACAGCCTCACACATGCAAAGCATATGCTGTACCAATGAGTCATAGCCCTGTTTCTTCCCTACAGCAAGAACGGTGCTATTTACTCACACAGGTCATCAAAGAGGCCATGCAGTTGGCCTCCTGAACACCAGATGGCACTATTAGGTATGCAAGGTTTTCCAAATGGAATCCAGTATCAAATTGTTTTGTGTCGATCTTCTTCTCTTCTACTCTTCTTTTTGTTTTCCTTTAGAGTGTGAATACACACAATCTCCCCGCACCTCTAGTCTCATAGTCCCAGTAAAACTGGAATAAATTCAAGATATCTCACAGCTTTCTTGGGAGAACTTAACATAGTGTATGCAAAGTTTTTTGCATATAGTATAATCACTTAACAAATGGCTGATTATTATTCTTGGTCATAGAAGCTTAAACAATTGATCATAACTTGATGATAATAATCTAGAGGGTATCTAGCCTAAGGCTATAATTTGAAATGATGTAGGTAAAGCAATTTACCAAGATCACATAGCAGCTAATAATCAAGCTAGGATTAGAATTAATGTCTCTTCCCACCAGTCAGATGCTCTTTCTCGTTCATCTTTCCACTGAGGACAAAGAAATTTCCTGGTTGCTAGTTGTCCTTCATTACTAACATGCAATCTCTAAAAGTAAATTATTTTGCTTTCTTGAATGGTTATGCAAAGAACATTGCAAGTTTTATTAGTTAAACCTCTGTTAGCCTCATATATATTACCTATATTTATGATTATATAACCTTATAAATAGTGTGCGTATGCAACCGTTTTGAATAATTCTATTTTGATATCAGTATGCTATTAGTCAGACTGGAGCGATAGTACAGCGGGTAGGGCATTTTGCCTTGCACGCGGCCGACCCGGGTTTGATTCCTCCGTCCCTCTCGGAGAGCCCGGCAAGCTACCAAGAGTATCCTGTCTGCATGGCAGAGCCTGGCAAGCTACCCATGGCATATTGGATATGCCAAATCAAGTAACAACAAGTCTCACAATGGAGACGTTACCGGTGCCCGCTCAAGCAAATCGACACATAATGGGACAACAGTGCTACAGAGAGTGCTATGCCATTAGTATGAACTGCTTTATTTATTGGTTTTGGGTTTAAATAGAATGTGGAAGAGAGCAATAAGTAAACATACTACCACATAGGAAAGCCACCAGAAAATTCACTTAAGTCCATTCAGAATCTGTTACCTTCAAGATTTGATAAGACCCTTCTATTGGCACATTGACACCCAGGCCATTACCCAGACAGCAAGGTAGCAGAAATTCCATTACTCACAATTTCCAGATCCATTTAGTTACCCAAACTCCAGCCAGTGAAGGTAGTCGTTGAGGTCAAATGCAACCCATCTCTACAGCAATCTTACTCCTTCAGAGATCCAGCTTAAAGATGGCAGTTTGTGAAATTATTTTGCTAGGAAACCAACCTTACTTTGTTTTCTCAGAAGCAATTTCATGTAAAATAAACTTTATGGAAGTCATATTTTCTTTATAGCCATGGCCTCCAAAAGTATGTAAATTGCTAGACTCATAGTGGAATTTTTTATTTTGGTTTTTCTTGTTTGTTTGTTTATTTATTTATTTATTGTGTGTGTGTGTTTGTGTGTGTGTGTGATGGGGCAGGCACACTCAGTAGTACTCAGGGCTTGCTCCTGGCTCTGAGCTCAGAAATCACTTGGGGACCATATAGGTCGTCATGGATAGAACCTGGGCCGTCCTCATGCAAGGCAAGTGCCTTAGTAACTATACTGTATTCTGGCCTCCAATTTACTGAATTCTGTAAGTGAAAAAAAATATTTTTTCAATTTTCTATGATAAATTAATATACATATTGTAAAATATAGAGCCTTAACCATCTGTGGGAGGGGAGTTGTGTCCACATCTTATTTTTGGCTCTATAATTAGGTCTCACCTCTAGTGGTTTTGAGGTGGCGGGGCACCATATCCAGTGCTCAGGATTCACTGGTCAGCCACACTCAAGACAAGTTCCAGAACCCCTCCCCTATCTCTCTGGCTATCTCTCTAGCCCTGCCTTCATCTTTTTTAAGTGTACAGTTCAGAGGCATTGTACATTCATATTAGCATACAACTCTCACAACAACAAGCTCCAGAATTATTCTCCACAGAACTGAAATACATGCCCATTCAACAGTGACTCAACATTTCTTCCCACCCCCAGGCTCTGATGACCACTATGCTTTTTGTCTCTGATTTTGAATACCCTAAGTACCTCAGATACATAGAATCATACATTTGTCTTTTTGCAAATGGTATATTTAATTTAACATGACTTTCTAAAGGTTCAAGGAAGATATCAAAATAACCAAAACTCAATGGGATTTAGCATTTTTCTGTACTAGGAGAGCTTCTTAATGAATCAGGTTTATCCTAACTCAAAAACAGTAGACTTGGAAATGAACTCTCCTGTCTTCTCAACCTCATTTAGGATGCTGGAAATGATTCCAGTTACTAACTGGGTAAAATACCTGTAAATGTCCTTATTATTATCCTAATATAAACCCTTTACATCTGAAAAATAAATTCCATACTCTCCCCTAAATGAGAATTTAGTTTATTTCAGGTGTGATGAATATGATATTTATAAGTGCTTAAATAAGAGGAAGGCTAAAAGATAACTCCTTTTTTTCCAAAGATGTCAAAAGTGTAGCTATGTATGATAATTATAAAAACATTCAGGGGGCTATTAACCACATGCTTTTCTTTGATTAAGAAGGTAGAATAGCTAGCTAAGATTTTTATTCTTGATGGGCTGATCAAAAAGTCACTTTGAAGGCTAGAGAGTGAGTAGAAGGGTTAAGACATTTACCTTGCAGGCAGCCAATGCTGTTCAATCCTCTGCACCCCTTGGTCCCCTGAGTACCACCGAAGAGAGACTCCCTAGCATCCTTGGGTATGGAAACAAATCAAAATAAAATAAAGTAAAATCAAATACTTTTCTTGTAATGAAAAGTCACATCGAATGCATTCCTGACTCTCCCAAGAGATGGCACTTATTCTGTCTCTCCAATTTTCTCTTGCATGTAGAAAGCCCCCCACTATGTGGGATCCTGGAGTCTCTGTGTGGGTGTGTAGCTGGAATTGTAGAGCCATTGGGTGAAACGAGAGCACCCAGCCTGTCCCTGAGCAGAGTCTGGTGAATGGATGATGAGTGAAAGATTGGGAAGATTAAATCCTGTGACAACTGACTTCCTCATCAAGCGTAAAAAGTACCTTTTCAATCTAATTCAGCCTTTTAAGAGGATGTGCTCTGTTGGAACCACAAAATGAGATAAAATGATAAAGATAATGAAATATAAAACTCTGCCAAGTATGTCAAAAATAAACACTATAGGTTATGTCTAAATATTATTTTGTATATGTATATATGTATATATTATTTTATATATACACATTAACACTTACATGAATAAATGTATGTGTCTATGTATACATATGTATCTCTCTATACATATAATGCATTACAACTGCTTCTAGGCTGTTTAATGACATACAAAAATATTGGGGTTCATTGATGGCAGTATTTGAGGGACCATACCTGCTAGGAACGGATCCAGGCCTCCCATAGGCAAAACATGTGTTCCGCCCTCTGAGCTCTCTGGCCCCAGAAAAATTCTCTCTGGCCTCAGAAAAGTTACTTTGGCTCACTTTTCTTTTCATACACAATATTGGTGAAGTTGATTGATTGGATTGTTTTGTTTTAAAGTCTAAGAACAGGTATCATGAGTTATTTTATTCCCTTGCCCTGTAATGAGAACTGGTTAAGTGGTAACTTCATTAGCATTTTGCGTTCTCTTTGGTTCCCCACATCTCCATGACACTTAATAAACTGTATCCCTGAGGATTATCTCTCTATCTCTGAGTGGTTGGGCCCTTCCTGCAACTCAAAGGTGGCACAGCAGTCTGGGCGCCTTCCTGGAGGAAGCAGTACAACCAGAACCACAGAGCACTTTTCAGTGCGCATTTCTGATCCGACAGTGAATCTAGTTCCATTTGTAACTATAAATAAATACAGTGCATGCTCGTGGGAATATGCATTTCTATCTTGTCACACTCTTAGATTTGTTGGTGTCTAAGGGAAAATGAGAAACTTTTCTCACGTCTATGCATTTATGTTTTACTTTGAAATGTTCACACATGTTTGAGATCTATAATCTTCCCTTTATCTTTTCACAAACATGTCGTCTCCCCAGTGGTGTGTTATTTGCTTAACGTTCACATTTAATCAGTTGGTTTCAAGGACCCTCCCGAGTTTCGCTAAGAGGCCAGAGTCTACCACATCAAATGCTCTTAGTATCTTTTGCACCAGATTTTGACCAGCAGTTGTTTAAAAATGATGATCCCTTTGAGGGGGGGAGGGGAAATGAAGTGTAGTTAAAAAGACAGTTATGCTGAAAGATAAACAGAGCAATATTACTTATCAGAATGGGTACAATTTCTGCTTGCCTAATGAGTACAATATATAGTGTTGCAGTATACACACAATGAGAAAAAAAGCTTTATAGCATATCAAGTATGCCACATTATTTCAGGCATAACTGTATAGGATATGTATCTAGGTCTGAGAGTATAGATAACAAAATATAAGTGCTCTGCCTGTCTAAACATGTGAAATAAATGAGCATTCGCTATCGCATTCCAATACATTAGAAAATGTACTTGCGTAGTTAATTTTCTTTTTAATGCACCTCACGTGCTTATTTGAAGCACAGAGCCAGGGTATATCTCAGTGTTTGAAGAAAGGGCTCTTTTCATTTAAACAAATCTTTATTTAAATAAGCCTTTTTGAAAAGGATCTTTGGTGTATCTTCTTTCCAGGAAGTTCAATCAGGGTAAATGGAGATAAAGAAAGACGCATTATAAGGAATATTCTATAGAGTAAAGATCAGTGAGCCAAAACAAATGGCAGTCTGCACAGAGAGAGTAAGATGAACCAGCAGTTCATGGTCACTTTCTAGATTCAGGAGTTTGGATTGACCTGTTTTGGAGTTTTATGCTCTGGAATTGATCTGATAAAAAGTATTCATTGTTTTGGAGAGAGAAATAAAGAGAAACAAAGATTAGGGGAGGAGAGAGAGGGGGAGAGAGGGAGAGAGAGAGAGAGAGAGAGAGAGAGAGAGAGAGAGAGAGAGAGAGAGAGAGAGAGAGAGAGAGAGAGAGAGAGAGAGATTGACATCTTCCAAAGTCTAAAGATCTGAAGTTGGATCAGTCTCCAAGTCTACGCTTAGGAACTATAGCATGTTAATTGCTTGATTAGTGATTAAGGCAAGCCCAGAAGGTTGACAGAGTTCTCTGCAAATGACATCTACTCTTGCTTTTGAGTCGTCTGCTTCTACTGGTCCCCATCACACTTCATTTAATAGCAAGGAATGTAGCTTTCACCTAGGAGGGAGCAGGAGTCCAGCTGCTGTCTTGATCCAACACTCCACCCGCGTGAATAGCTGTGAAGACAGGAGGAGATGCTATTGACATCAGTCCAGTGTTCCGCAGACTCACGCACTCTGTGTCAGCGCTGTCTTTCTCTTCCTCTTTTCTTCTTAATAGGAGGTCAGCTTTGGTGCACAACGACGAAGACCATCTCGGAGGGTGAAGAGCTAATTGCCTTTGTGGTGGATTTTGACTCAAGGCTACAAGCTGCCAGTCAGATGACTCTTACAGAAGGGATGTACCCCGCGCGCCTGCTGGACTCAATTCAGCTGCTTCCGCAGCAAGCTGCCATGGCTTCTATTTTGCCTACAGCTATTGTCAATAGTAAGTGCTGAGTGCAATCGCCTGGTACAATAGCTTTGTAGTGGTGATGGGTATTTGTGGGGGAGAAATAACTGCCTACTGACAGGCAGCTAGGGACAGACTTTCTCCTCCTGTATTGTGATTTCATTTTATCATCTCGCAAACTTTAAGGGGATATAAAAGGAACACTTAAATGCATTCACTTCAGATTGGATTCCTGAATGTCACACACAAAATATGACATCCTCAATGAGTTGTGCAACAACCAAGGCTACTGAGCTAGAAGAAACCCACCATCTCTATTCATGCTCAGACAGCAGAAGGATCTGGGCTCTCTGTAAGGGTGCTAGAGTTAAAAGCTTCCCAAGATAATGGGCGCAACTCACATTTTAACAAGTTCAGAGACTGAAAGGAAGGTAACCTGGATAAATCAAGCTATCTGAGAATATTAAGACAATTAAGAAAAAAAAATGCACAAAGGTTAGAATAATATTTATGGTGAAATTTAAAATATGCCCTGACAAGTAAACCTTTGTGATTATATGTTGTTCAGATGATTACAAACCTGCTTTTATAGCCCTTTAATACACAGAATGAAATGTTACATGACAGAAAATAAGTAGTCAGGATTACATAGGGCTGAGTCTCCAGAATATACTTATGTGTGTGTATGTGTCTGTGTATACACACACATACATTTACATGATATTATATATCATATACACACACAACTCAGTTAAATATGTTTGGGGGGGTTGTTATTTTTGTTTCTGGGCACCAAGAATAGATGTCTGGCTGGGCCCACTTCCAGGTCTGTGTTTGGTGGTTACTCCTAGTGGTAACTGGTGAACCATGTGGTGTCAAGGATCAAATCTGATTCTTCCACATGCAAACTTATACTCCAGTCCTTTAAGTTATCTGCCTGGTGCCCAGATCTGAGTTCGAGGCAGTTCTGCTTTGATCCAGCTCTGTGAGTAAACATAAGTTACAACCATATCTTAAGAACAGAATAGGTTCTCAAGCTAAAACTAAATGAAAAAGAACTTTCAATTTTGTATTGAAGGAACATTTGTTGAACACATGTATTGTTTTTGAATTGACTGTATTGTAGCTTAATATTCATATACACCATATTATGATCACCACCCACAGTTGAGTTTTCATCCACCCCCATAATTCTTAATCCCCTTTTACTCATTTTATCTACCCACTTTCTCCTTCCCATCTAGTCACCCACCAATATTTTGTTTTTATCATTTATTTTTTGCTTTGATTTTGTTCTGTTCATTTCTTTCTTTCTATATCTTACACATATAAGGAAATCCTACAGAATTAATACAGAAATGTATGAATTATCATACAAAATTGTCTTTGTCTAATTTATTTTAATTTTATAGGAATTATTACTTCTATATGTCCTTCTAAATCCCTCATAATGAATGATTAGAAAATACATCTCGAGATTACAATTGTCTTTATTTTTAAAAATAAATATTTTACAGTAATTATGTTCTTGAAAAAATTGACCTTTAAAGAGATTTTTAAATATGTCTGAAATAACTTCCCATCTAAGTATTCAATCAAGCTCCCCATCAACCTAAACTCATATTGTCAAATTTTCTTAATGTAAATTCTCTTTTATTTCTTCCTTCCTTTCTTCCTTTCTTTATTTCTTCCTTCCTTCATTCTTTCCTTTATTTTCTTCTTTTTTCTTTCCTTCTTTCCTTCCTTCCTTCCTTTCTTCCTTTCTCTTCCTTCCTTCCTTCCTTTCTTCCTTTCTCTTCCTTCCTTCCTTCCTTCCTTCCTTCCTTCCTTCCTTCCTTCCTTCCTTCCTTCCTTTCTTCCTTTCTTCCTTCCTTGGCAAAAGGATTTTGTTAGCAGGGACACCAGCAATGCCTTTATACTTTCATGAAACTCCAGTGTTCATTTTAATTGTGATTATACTGTTTGCTTTCTTGTAGCAAGATAGCCATTAATCCCAAATAACTCAGCTTCATTCTCATTCTGAAATTGCCTAACCAGTGGAACTCATTCTGCATTTAAATAAATGCCTTACAGAATAAATTATGTGACCCCCTGAGTAGTATCAGTATAACTCACTTGGGTGGGGTGGACTCAGTAAAAAATAGTACTAGTCTCCTACTCTGAAATTATTTCATTTTGAAATTCTATACTGTACTTGTTGCTTCTAGTTCTCCCTCATTAGCCTTTGGTTCTTGCTTCTCTCCTTATCAACTTCTGTCCAATCTTCCTGAATTGGGTTCTTCAAGCAACTACAAAGTAAATAGGCACAAGACCAGCTATGTCTGACACCTTTTCTATCCCTGTGATCACCTTTCCCATGTCCTTCTGTACTTTGTACAGAAATACCAGAGCCATCTAGATGATGTCACCATAGACCCTGGCCTTTGTCTGGAGAATTACCAGAGAACGTGTCATCTGGCTTCACTCTGATCAGTGCCCCCTTTCACTACCTAAGTATTGAGTTTGCACAGTCCAGTGTCTGACTGGTATGGGCACTAGACACACTTGTCACCTGTTATCTGCTCCTCCTCGGGGAGATGAATGCCACATCCCTGGCATAGCAGTGCCACCAAGCATCCTGGGGAAAACCCCATTTTTTGTCCAATTTCCCATCTAGTTCTTCCACATCACTGTCTTCATCAGTGCCCCTTTGCCACTAAGGCATTATAGAAGCAGATTGACGGTAGGTTTCCATCCCAGGCCACTCACGTTTGTGACATGAGCTAGTTCTTCCTCTGTGAGGGGGACAGAGGAAGAGACACACATAGAGAAGTTTTCCATGAGGGTCTTTGAGTCACAGTGCAACATAAGAAAGATGGCATGACTCATAGATACATCCCCAAGCCCCTCACATATTGCTTAGAATCTGTCCTTCCTCCTCCCAGTCATGTCTGACTTCCACACAGGGCTCCTTCGCACACAGGGCTCCACTGCCATGATTCTACAAATGCTTCTCTTTGTTTTTTCATTTGGGTCTTGATAAAGAAGAAAACCAAATCTTCTTTTTTTTTTTTATTTTATTGAATCAGCATGTGGAAAATTACAATGTTTTCAGGCTTAAGTCTCAGTTATACAATGCTGAAACAACCATCCCTTCACCAGTGCACATATTCCACCACCAAAAAAAAAAACCCAGTATACCTCCCATTCCCCCCCACCCCCGCCTGTGTAACTGATAAATTTCATTTTGCTTTCTCTTTACTTTGGTTACATTCAATATTTCAAAAAAAATCACTATTATTGCTAAGAGTTCCCCACTAGAGTCAGACTTGCTGTGAAGAGATATGAGGTCACGCAGCTGTGATAGTGGCCATGTGGTTTTATATTTCTGTATTTTAGCAACTAAGTCCAGGGAAATTTCTTCCGGAAATTGGATCATTGCAAGCTTGTATCTCTCATTTGTCGTCCTCATAATATAGCAGTCGCCACGCCCTTCTCCCCCCCACCCCCCACCGGGGCAAGGAAAAGATACGAGAGAAAAACCTTTCCCCTCCTGGGCAGGCATGGGGCTGCGGCTTAGTTCTCAGTCTGCAGACACTTCTGCAAGGAGCTGCCGGTACCAAAAGTAGTTTAGCTGGCCTCTGGAATCATGCTGGTGCAGCTGCGGTGAGGCCGCACACGTGTGGCCACTGAAACCCAATCTTCTTTCTTTTGTGATAGCAGGATTGATTCCAGGGCCTCACACAAGAGAAGCAGGCCCTCTAACCAGTCCCCAAAATTAACATCTGGGGGATGGAGAGAATTGAACTTTGAGCACCCAACTTAATGTCTGTACTCATGTTGATTTTCCATGATGCACACTGGAAACCAGATAATACTATAATGTTACTTCAATTCTTTTCAATCTTGCCGCCCCCCCCAAAAAAAAAAACCATCACGGCTTTTGATAGTTTATCTCTGCCCTGGACAACCTCCTTCTCTCAGTTTCCAGCATCCACCTAGCCTGAGCACTATTGAAGCAACTCCCAGCTGGCTGCTCAGGGGAGGCTGCTCTCTCTTTCCAACTGACTCATGTCCATCCTGCCCAACTCACCTAAGGCCTGGCAACATCTTCCCTCAAAATCTGCCTCTACCCTTCTCCTCTGGCCTCTATCTGAGTTCTCGCACTAGTCTAACATCTTTCTTTCAGGCCCATAGCGCCCTTCAGACCCATCCATCCAAGAGATCTTATGTTCTTGCACAGTTCTCACATTGCTGCTTATTAATTCCAGAAGACTTTAATGATTCTGGAGGCTTGGTTTGGTTTGGGGGACACACCTGGCTCTACTCAGGATTTACTCCTGGATCTGTGCTCAGGGCTCACTCCTGGTAGGACTCTGGGGATCATTGCGCCAGGGACGGAACTGGAGTTGGCTGTTTGCAAGGCAAACACAGAGCTCTGTTCTCTCTCCCTACCTCTTTTCATGACTATTTACATGTATCCCATCACCACAGAGTCTGACCTGCTCTCATTAATATATCAATTGAACAAATGATGTCAAAACTTGACATTAAAACTAACTGCAATACAACCATTAGATCCCTTCCTTTTTTAATATTAATGTTTTATTTATTGAATCACCGTGAGGTAGAGCATTACCAAGCTGTTTGTGATTGGGTTTCAGTCATACAATGTTCCTACACCAATTCCTCCACAAGTGTAACTTTCCAGCACCAATGTCTGAGTTTCCCTCCCAACCCCCAACCACCCCCTACCCCAGTCTGCCTCTATGGCAGGGATCTCTCTTTTTCTCTTTCTCACTCTCTCTTTCTCTCTCTAATTTTAGGCATTGTGGTTTACAACAAAGATGCTGAAAGGTTATCATGTATATCCCTTTACCTACTTTGAATGCTCAGTTCTTGGCCAGACTGATCATTTCCAACTAATGTTGTCATAATGAACCCTCCTCTATCTTAATACCCTCCACTCCCCATGCCCCTTTGATCATTTCCAACCATTGACTAATCCTCCTGGCCTCCCGGCCCATTTTCCCTGGCCTTGGATATTAGTTTCATACTGTTGGTTTTTTTTTTTAATATCCCACAAATGAATGTAGTCTTTCTATATCTGTCCCTCTCCTTCTCTAAATCCTTTCCTTTTAATCAATCAGATAAACCAATTTATGCTGCTCTTTACAAACTGCAAGTTATGTTCCTAAACCCTAAATATCATGTTACCAAAATAAAAGCTAGAGTCTCCAACAGTCCCAGCTTCTCAAGAGTCTGCAGGGAGGTAAATTGCCTGGAGTGTGCCACTTACTTAAAAGCTTCCTCCAGTCTGGGGAAGCAGCACCCAAGCCTGGCCTCCTCACGGTCTGATTGTCTAACTCACCCCTGAGAGCAGGCTCTGGGAAAAATTGAACCAAGTGCTGGCTTTCCTCAGGGTTGGCTCCAAATGGACAGTGGCTAATATGTCCCTGTGTCTTTGTCTGCAGAAGATATATTCCCTTGCAAGTCTTGTGGCATCTGGTATAGGAGTGAGCGGAATCTGCAAGCCCACTTGATGTATTATTGCAGTGGGAGGCAAAGAGAAGCTGCCCCCGTGTCAGAAGAAAATGAAGACAGTGCCCCTCCTATTTCCAGCTTGTGCCCTTTCCCGCAATGCACCAAGAGCTTTTCCAATGCCCGTGCTCTGGAAATGCACCTGAATTCACACAGCGGTAAGTCTTCTCTTGCTTCTCCTTTTGTTCCTGAAGACTCACTTTTTCTATGTCTGCACATATTTATGCATGCATCTGCATCATTGTCTGTCTGCCATGCCAGATGTGTCCATCAAAATCAAAATGAAGCTCAGTGGATCTACTGCTTTCTCTCATCTCTGTCACTTTCAGTCAGTATATTCTACTCCAAGGACCTAGGTATAATTCTTTTCTAACAATAGAGGGCTCAGATTTCAAATAGAATCATTCTAATTTTTTATTCAACTAAAGGAAAAACGACAGAATCTTAGAAAACCTTGCTAGTCTTTATGTATTGTCATTAATATTCATTGATTTACGTGTCAACTGATCTTGGAAACTGACCATACTGTTTCCCACATGGCAGGGAATAAATAGTAGGCCCTTAAAAATAAGTATTTGCTGAGTTGAAATAAAGCTGTTATTTTGATAGATCCAATTACAATCACTCTTGAGAGAGATTAATTTTTAAATATGGATCTATAAAATGCTCTTGCCTTCCACTGCCTGCTTCATAACAGCTTAGTTAATTTTTATGACTTAAAAAAATTAGTACATTGTTTTTAACATATCTTAAGAAAAATTAGGCTGAAAACCAATTTTTTAAAAGCCCATTCTTAATAGCAAGTGCCAACAATTCGTATTTATTTTGGAATTATATAACCAATTATTGTTAATTTTGTAGTATAAGACTATGTATTTAAGAATGGAAGTAAATAGAATGTGCAGAGACATGCTTGAATGGGGCAGACCAAGGTTTGGTAATCACCATTTTTTAGCACCTATACCATTAATTCTGCAGGATATCTGTAGGTAACACTTTCTGTGCTTTTACTTGAGGTAAATAATTAAAATCCAAAATAGGTATGAGTTTGTAAAACCTAGTCCCCCCTCCAACATTTGAGAGCAATGCCCATTTTTATCTTTGAACCTACAATAGTAGGAAATCTCCCTTCTACCGATTCCTTTCCTTTCCCTCCAAATGAACTGTTTTCTAGAGGGGAGCATGCAGGGGAAGCTTATTCACAAAACAAAGACAAAAGGACAAAAGACAAAGGACATCTCAAGACCTAAATGGGAGTATGACCATCAGAAAGGCTCAGGGGAAATGGATACAAAATCCTCTTTCCCCACAACAGGACTGGGGTTTCTATGCCATATTTTTAGCTTATAAATAAACAGGAAAACTTTCATTTTGGAGTGTGAGGAGGTTGTGCCAAGTCTGATTTAACCAGATGCCAAGAACTGAGGAACGAAAGGAAACCTTAGTGATGTTTACCCACCACATTCAGTGAGGATTTTCAAGATACTTAGAAACAAGTGGTAATCCCTTGCCACCAATGCAGCCTAAGAAGCTCTATTAGTGTGCTAGTGACTAGCAGTTAAAGATCAGCTCTGGACAGAAATAAACTGTGGCAAAACCAACGAATCAGAATAGCTTTTATACAGAAGGTCAAGTTGGAAGTTATTGAACACCTTACGAAATGTTTTCTATTGGATTATTTTGAACAGAAGAATCTAATGTAGGGACTAAAGAAATAGTAAAGTGAGCGGGGTGTTTGTCTTGTATGCAGCTGAGCCAGGTTTGATCCCCTATAATCCAGAATGTCCCCTAAGCCCACGAGGACCAATACCAGAGCACAGAGCCAGGAGCAAGCCCTGAACACAGTCAGGTGTAGCCAAAACAATAAATAAATTAAATTTACAAAACAAAAGTCTAGTTTAATGCACTGAAAATTATTTCATTTGCTTACAGATGATGAATAGCAAGTCAAAGACTTCACACACTTCCCAATGTGAGCCTAGCACTGTCATGAGTAGGTTATTGGTGTAACATGGTAAAATCTGAGATCTGGACATGGGTCCATCTCTGAATGTCTGTTACCAAAATCAGTTTTCATAACATCTTTGATTTTGTCTCCCAACCTGTAAGGCTGAGGAAATGGTGTCTGTCTGAGTATGATGCATTCATTGAGAGCTATCCAAGCGCTTTGAATACCACAAAACACTGTAGCACTGTAGCACTGTTATCCCACTGTTCATTGATTTGCTCGAGCGGACACCAGTAATGTCTCCATTGTGAGACTTGTTACTGTTTTTGGCATATCAAATATGCCATGGGTAGCTTGCCAGGCTCTGCCACTCAGGCAAGATACTCTTGATAGCTTGCCGGGCTCTCTGAGAGGGACAGAGGAATCAAACCCTGGTCGGCATATGCAAGGCAAACGCCCTACCTGCTGTGCTATCGCTCCAGTCCACCATAAAGTGCTGATACTATTATCACACACGACAAAACATATCTGGGGTTGGGGGAAGGGGGAGGATGAGCATCACCATTGAGATTCTGGAAACTTTCGATCCTGCTGCTCTGAAGACAAGATGCTTTAGGAAAGGGGCTTAGTCTTAGGGCCCTAGCATGCATGGTCTTCAGTGCTCTTCTTTTGTCTGTCTCTCCAGGAGTGAAAATGGAAGACTGCCTGCCCCCCGGGGCCAGCCTCAAATGCACCGTGTGTAGCTATACGGCCGATTCCGTGATCAGCTTCCACCAACACCTGTTCTCCCATCTCACTCAAGCCGCCTTCCGGTGCAGCCACTGCCACTTCGGCTTCCAGACGCAGCGGGAGCTGCTGCAGCACCAGGAGCTCCACGTGCCCGGTGGCAAACTGACCAGAGAGAGTGACTTGGAGCACTCGCCAAATGCCACCGAGGACAGCCTGCAGCCCGCCCCAGACCTCCTGGCTAGAGGCGACCTCTCGGCTGTGGGCCAAAAGGCCATGCAGACTAAGGACGCCAGCTCGGACACAGAGTTGGACAAGTGTGAGAAAAAGACGCCTCTCTTTCTCACCAGCCAGAGACCAGACATCCCTCCCGCTGCCAACAAGCAGAGCTTTTCCTACACGAAAATCAAGTCTGAGCCCTCGAGTCCCCGCCTGGCGTCCTCTCCCGTCCAGCCGAACATGGGGCCCTCGTTCCCCGTGGGACCCTTCCTGTCTCAGTTTGCGTTCCCCCAGGATATCACCATGGTCCCCCAAGCATCCGAGATCTTAGCCAAGATGTCCGAGCTGGTCCACAGGCGGCTGCGGCACGGCAGCAGCAGCTACCCGCCCGTCATTTACAGCCCTCTCATGCCCAAGGGGGCCACTTGTTTTGAGTGTAACATAACGTTCAATAATTTGGATAATTATCTAGTGCACAAAAAACATTACTGCAGCAGCCGATGGCAGCAGATGGCCAAGTCCCCCGAGTTCCCCGGTGTGTCGGAGAAAATGCCAGAGGCCGTGAGTCCCAACACGGGCCAGACCTCCCTGAGCCTCCTCAACCCCGCCGCTCATTCTGCTGACGCGGACAATCCGCTGCTGCCCACCTCCTGCCTCAACTCCTCGGCGGTCCTGGATTTAATTGGGCCCAACGGGAAGGGCCACGACAAAGATTTTGTCGCTCAAGCTAAGAAGCTCTCCGTGCCCAATAGCAGCGGTGACGAGAAAATCAACGGGAAGCCCGTGGATGTGAAGCCCCCCAGCGTGCCCTTGGTGGATGGGGAGAGCGACCCCAATAAGACCACCTGCGAGGCTTGCAACATCACCTTCAGCCGGCACGAGACTTACATGGTGCACAAACAGTATTACTGCGCCACCCGCCACGACCCGCCGCTCAAGAGGTCGGCTTCCAACAAGGTCCCCGCCGTGCAGAGGACCATGCGCACCCGCAAGCGGAGGAAGATGTACGACATGTGCCTGCCCGAGCAGGAGCAGAGGCCCCCGCTGGTCCAGCAGCGATTCCTGGACGTGGCCAACCTCAACAGCCCGTGCACGTCCACCCAAGAGCCGCCGGAAGGGCTGGGCGACTGCTACCACCCGAGGTGTGATATCTTCCCGGGAATCGTCTCCAAGCACTTGGAAACGTCTCTGAGCATCAACAAGTGCGTGCCAGTGGTCAAAGGGGATGCCGCCCACCCCAGCGTCGCCTGCTTAGAGATGGACGTGCCCATCGACCTCAGCAAAAAGTGCTTATCCCAGACGGAGCGGACGAGCGCGTCCCCCAAAAGGCCGCTGGACTACCACGAGTGCACCGTGTGCAAGATCAGCTTCAACAAGGTGGAGAATTACCTGGCCCACAAGCAGAATTTCTGCCCGGTCACGGCCCATCAGAGGAACGACCTGGCGCCGCCACCGCCGCCGCAGCTCGACGGCAAAGCGTTCCCCAATCCGGAGAGCGAACGCAACAGCCCCGAGGCCAGCTACGACCGCAGCCTCATCAAGTGCGAGAAAAACGGGAATTTGAAGCAGCCTTCCCCCAACGGCAACTTATTCTCCTCCCACCTCGCCACCCTGCAGGGCCTGAAGGTCTTCAGCGAGGCGGCCCAGCTCATCGCCACGAAAGAAGAAAACAAACATTTGTTCCTCCCGCAATGCCTTTACCCTGGAGCCATCAAGAAGGCCAAAGGCGCCGAGCAGCTCTCGCCCTACTACGGGATCAAGCCCAGCGATTATATTTCCGGCTCCCTCGTCATCCACAACGCCGATCTGGAGCAGAGCACCAATGCAGAGAATGAATCTCCCAAAGGCCAAGCCTCCGCCAACGGGTGCACCGTGCCCAAGAAGGATTCGCTGCCCTTGTTGCCCAAAAACAGAGGCATGGTCATCGTCAACGGGGGGCTGAAGCCCGAAGAGAGACCAGCCGCCAACCCCCCGCAGGAGAACCTTTCCCAGAACCCGCCGCAGGAAGATGGGCACAAGTCCCCCTCGTGGATGGCTGAGACCCCCTTAGCGGCCAATGAGAATGTCTCCCCGGGAATCACCTCGGCGGCCGAGGAACAGTTGTCTAGCGTCACCAAAGGGGTCAATGGCTCCACCCAGGCTCCCACCAGTGGCAAATACTGCCGGCTGTGTGACATCCAGTTCAACAACCTTTCAAACTTTATCACTCACAAGAAGTTTTATTGTTCATCACATGCTGCAGAACACGTCAAATGAGATCATCAATAGACATCAGTTTCCCCCCCTCCTACCCTCACCCCTAACACGCCACCTCCCAACTGCAACCTCCTTTGGTACCAGTGTTTAGTATGTCGTTCTCCCCAGTCCAGAAACAAAACAAAAACAAACGCTGTTCGAATTACATCTGGGCAATCAGGAGCTCATTCATTATGGCTAAATTGAAGACTCTAAGGTGTAATTTCATGACAGTCTATTAGTCAAGTGTATTATTGGTGCCATTTTCCAAAAAAGAAAAATTAATTTATTTTACCAGCAGTATTCATAGCTGTGGTTATGTTATTTTTTATTTAAAAACTTTATATTAAAGTCATTTGTAATGTTATTGTATAGTTATTGTGTAGCACATATGGTTTGCACTGTATAGTAGCTTTTAAAGAAACTAGTCACAAACAATACAGAAAAGCATTTTAGAAATAGCTTCAAAAGCACTCGTGTATCTTGATTTCTTCTTATATGCTGTTGCAGATATATGTATTATGCTAAAATATAACTTGCAAAGATGTTCTAAATACACGTGCTCTAAGTTCGCCTTAAGATTTCAATTCTGGGATAATCAGGCTCCATTTGCACGTTATATTTTAGCAGATACAGTCCCTTAGTCACTAGGCTTTGCATTTGTATGTAGCCGTATGTTTGTCCATTTTCTTAATCTTAAACATGTATGTTAAATGAAGATGGCAATTTTTTTCTTGTATAGTACTTGTATTTTCTTTCGCTGATGCAGCTGTTCCAATTTTTAAACCTTTGCTGTTAAATGCAATACTTTATAAAGAATGAACAAAATTACTGGAAGCAGTATTGTAAGTAATGAGGTAGTATTAATCAGTTTTATCTTTTGAAAGGCACAGTCTAAATCAAAACCCTAAACTCAATGCTGCAAGTATGAATTTAATTCATATTAAGATCTATTTAAATATAAGAGTAGCAATACTGCACCTGGTGATCGCAGAGATAATGTTCTACTTCTGATAGAAATAATTTCTCAACAAATGTTGTTACTATGCATGTATATGGATGGAATAAAATTCCAGATTGTTGGAGAAGTTTGGAATACTTTTTTTTCCTACAATATAAATGAAGTTCTACAGAATTAAGCTTTGTGATAAAAAAAATATAGGTTTCAAATAATCCTGAATGGCTGTAGAAGCACGAAGACAGATCAGTCAAGGGATAAATTGTCCTTTATATGCACCTTATTGACACAACTTACATGAAAATGAACTGAAAACCCCAGACTATGAAACTATTGATCTCCTGCTTCTTCCATAAGGGGTGTACATGCAAGTAAACCCATCGTAGGTTGAAAACACTGACTGAAAACTATAGTTCACTGCCCTTCATCATGGGAATGCCTAATAGTCTGATTTCTATGGTATCAACTACTCTCATACTATGAAGTTGAAAAATTCAAAGTCCAACTATGGTAAGTTGAGGACCTTATGCAGTTAAATCCCATATTGTGTCAATATACACCAAGTATTAACAGTCTATCCTTCTCCCACCCCACCCTCAGCCATCACTGTATTACCAATGAAGAACAATTTCCTTAGGAGTCTGGAAGTTTTCCAACAGGAACACCAAAGTATTTGCTCAAATGTTGACTCACATGCCCCCAACATTTAAACGGAGTTTGCTAGAAAGAGAGATTTGCATTTTGAGGTACAAGAAAAATTGTGCTAAATTCACTCCAAGTCATAAATATACACACATCTCTTATTTTCTATTTGTAAGAGACACTTGGATTCACACAGCACATTTGAGTGCATCAAGGTTTTGATATTGAGGTGGGTGGTGGGGAGCAGACAGTGTGGGTCAGATAATGGAAGAAGAGTTCTACAATAGGGTTCACTAGGTAAGTGGTACTAAGGTTCAGTCTATTGTTTGAAAAGATACTCTGTGTTAGTATGAAGTTGCTTCTGATTCTTCTATACGTGATATAAGAAGGAAACCAGCGCGGGACTGGCAAAGAGATGGAAGTGTAGAAATGTGTCACTGAAAAGAGAAAGCCAATGGTTTTCACACTATAAGCAGCAGGAAATTATGGATGATAAAATATGAGTCATCCCCTACGAAATTTGTGGTCCCTGAGGCAGCCTCAATATACCTGTCACAAATGAGACTGGAAAGCTAGAAGGGCAAGCAACAAAGAAAGCAGGCCTAAGACATGTCTCCAAAGGAACTTTGGTAGAGGTTCTTGTCTGTGAACTGTCCAACGTTAATGGATCAGGTACCAGCTGAATTTCTAAAAGAATTGTACTAGTGAAAGCCCCATAGCCATGCCTATAAAACCCTGTCCTCTCTGGTCTACCAGATTTGAACCCGCAAGAAAGTTTGCAAAAGGGATAAGAGTTAGTGCAGTGGGTAGGGTGTTTGCTTTGCAAGGGATTGAACAGGCTTAATCTCCAGTATCCTTGGACTGCAACAGGAGTCATTCCTGAGTTCAGAGTCAGGAGTAACCCCTGAGCACCACCATGTGTGCTCCCCGACATGTTTATAAGAAAATAAAGCTTGCAAATGCTAAGTTTACCAAGGAGATGTGTCCCCAACATCCTCGAACAGTTTGGTTAAAGGAAGATTAAGTATTAAGAACCCACGCTCCTATGTGAAGGGACAAAGGACACAGAGTTCTCCCTTAAATCAGAAGCAGAGTCTTAGCAGGAAACTACTTTTTCAATGGGGTCATTGGGGTAGTGGGGCTTCCCATTGCCCCAGGGTTCTCGATCTCTCTTAACGAACAACTCTGCATTTCTTTCTCCTTTATTTGTAGTTTGTGTGCTACAAATGAAACCCATCACCTGTGCTAATGCCTCCTTCTTTTCTTTTACACCTAATCTACCTTCCCCTCTGGTAAACTTAATTCTATTGTCAATATTCACTTGTTCACTGTCACTGTCACTGTCATCCTGTTGCTCATCAATTTGCTCGAGCAGGCACCAGTAATATCTCCATTGTGAGATTTGTTGTTACTGTGTTTGGCATATTGGATACGCTTCAGGTAGCTTGCCAGGTTCTGCCGTGTAGGCAAGATACTCTCGGTAGCTTGCCGAGCTCTCCAAGAGGGGCAGAGGAATCAAACCCGGGTCAGCCATGTGCAAGGCAAACACCCTACCGCTGTGCTATTGCTCCAGCCCATTCACTGGTTAATCTTTCATTTTTGCTGTTCATCTGTTTTATACAGTTGTATTACATATAATGGTCAAAATACCCAACAAATGTCTTCCCCCCCCTTCTAACTTATTTTGCTTCCTTTTTTTTTTTTAATTGAATCACCGTGTGAAAAGTTACAAAGTTTTCAGGCTTAAGTCTCAGTCATACAATGATCTATACCCATCCCTTCACCAGTGCACATGTTCCACCACCAAGAACCCCAGGATACCCCCCATCCCACCCCACCACCCCCACCTGTGTGGCTGATGATTTTCACTTTACTTTCTCTTTATTTTGATTACATTCAATATTTCAACAGAAAACTATTATTATTATTTGGAATTTTCCCCCAACAATCAGACCTGCCAAAAAGGCATCATTTGATAATTTGTTTTCCATTGCTGAGAATGAAGAGCCTATGAGGTTTTGGATTTCTGGTATTTTAGCAATTAAGTCTACAGAAATTTCTGCCAGAAGTTGCATCATTGAAAGCTCATATTTCTGTTTAGAGGGCCTTATAAGATGGCAGTCGCCACACCGCTATGGAAAGGAAAGAGAAAAACCTTTCCCCTCCGGAGACAGCATGGGACCATAGCTTAGTTCACAGTCTAGAGGCATGTCTGCAAGAAGCCACTGGGTGCCGAAAGTAGTTAGTTGGCCTCTGGGATCATGGGCGTTCAGGAAAAGAGGAGCCCTTATTTTGCTTCTTATAACTCCATCCAACTACCGTTTTGCTGTTACTAAGAAAATTTCATTTAAAAGAATAGCCAAATAATATTCCATTGTAGAAATATCTTTACCTAGCCATCTATCAACAAACACTTCTATCATCACTATATTTTAGCTATTGTAAATAATAAATTCAGTATTATTTAATATTGAAATGGATGTGACACTTTGGGTCACTGTTTTTATATTCTTTGGATAGATAAATACCCAGAAAGTTGAATTGCTGGATGGAAAGTAGAATTGGTAGCTCAAATTTTACCTTACTGAGGAGACTCCATGGTTTTACAAAATGATTGCACCAATGAATTATGTCGATAGATTGGTAAAGTCCTACCAATAATGTCATGTGGAGAATTCCTTTTTTCTCCACACCCTCTCCAATTTAGCTGTTTTCTTTTTAATTAAGTCAAACATGTTCACAGGTGTGAAGTTCTAATTTGCTTTTCCCTGGTCATGTATATTAAGCTTATAAGATTATAAACATCTTTAATTATGCCTGTTGGTCATCTGTATCCTCTTCAAAGACATTTTAAAATCTGTCCATTTTTGTTGTTGTTGTTGCACTGCTTGGGTTTTTTTGGTTTTTAAGTTGTAGGATATTTTTATATACCCTAGACATTAAGCCTTACAAGATATATAATGTACATTACAAGATGTATAATGTACAAATATCGTCTCCCACTAAGATTGTCTTCATTTTGCTGTTCATAGTTTCTTTTGCTTTAGAAGAGCTGGTCAGTTGAACTGATCCCATTTATTTACTTTCATTTTTCAGACCTGAGTAAAAGAGGCAGTGACTTACCTTGCCTGTGTCTAACCCAACTCAAGCCCCCGGCATCTCACATGGTCCCTCAGAGCACAGCTAAGTGTCCACTGAGCACATGAGCCAGGTGACCCCGAACCCCAGAGCACTGAGCACTGCATGGTGTGACCCCAAAGCAAACAAAGCAGAGTAAATGTTTACTCATCCTTCATTTGAGGTCACATTTCCAAAGACATTTCAAGTATGAAAAAGTATGGAACTTTTCACCTATGTAATATTCTAGAGATTTTCTAGATTTCTCTCATATATCCAGATTTATTTTTCTTTTGGGTCCAACCCAGTGGTGCTCAGGGTTACTCCTGGCTTTGCACTCAGCTATTACTTCTGGCTGTGCTTGGGGGACTGTATGGGATGCTGCGGATTGAATTAGGGTCGGCCACATGCAAGGCAAATACCCTACTTGCTATACTATTGCTCCAGCCCTAAGTCCAGATTTTTAAGAGGATAGCACCAGTTATAGAATATCCTGATCTGATAAGGTCATAACTTATAACTTGATATAACTTAATGTGACTAAGCCATGTTATTTTCAAATAGTTTGGGATATAGTCTTTGTTCATCCATGTTGGGGTTGGTAACATAATGGACAGAAGGTACTGGCCAAACACATCATATAAATTCTGGGACAAAATAAAAAACACTGTGTTGCAAGAACACTCCTCTAGCTAAACTAGTATTTTTAATGTAAAATCTTGAAGCTAATGATGTTCTCCAATTTTAGTAAGTGGCTTAACAGTGAGACACAAAGAACTGTTAGAGAATTCGCTTAATGTATAACCCTAGGGACTGATAATGTGCTTCATAAGGACCTGAACAGATCTCAGGTGAACCTGAGAGGCCCATCTTATCATGACTGCCTTCCCCAATTGCCTTCTTATTTTCTCTTTAAAAAAACAAAACAACAACAACAACAACAAAAGGTGCCAATCAGCATATTCTATCATCTAGGTTTGTGCTTACCACTGGGAGAAATAAAGGAAAACAAGGTATCATATACAATTATATTTCTATAGGAATTATAATCTATTTCAGTGTATAAAGAGTTTCAACACTTTTTCCTCATTAAAATCACCTAGGCAACATTTAGAAAAAGATACCAAGGACTGAGATATAGTCCATTGATAGGGCACTGCCTTGCATGTGGCCTACCCTGTCTCATTTTCCAGTGTGGTCCTTCATGCCCCCATACAAGTAGTGACCCCTGAGCACAGAGCCAAGGTAAGCCTTGAGCATGGCCAGGTGTGGCCCCCAAACAAAAAAGACCAATATTTGGCATACGAATCTCATACCAAATTAAAAGTTTTGCATAAAAGTACATAGATAAGCCAGATGGAGGAAAAAACAAGTATATTATACTTTCACACGTGATAGAGAAAACAAACAGATGAACTAAATCAGAAAAGAAAACCTTTGAACTGTAAAACCAATTATTTGTTAGCAGAAGGGGAGGGGGAGCAAAAGTGAGGCATAAGTGAACACACACGTTGCTTCTCAATGAGGCACAGCTGAAACTAATGCAACAGTATAAGCAGCATTTACTCCAAGGAAGAAACAGTTCCTCTGGTGAGTCTTAGGAATCGGGATCTTTGAAAATCTCTTTAGTTATTTTTAATATGAAAACTTAGATGCTGGGAAACACTATATGGTAAACAGGGACAAGGGATGAATGATAAGTGAGACTGAGGATAGTAGGAAAAAGGAAAACAAAAAGGAAAATGCTACAGACTAAAAGAGTTGGTGATTAAGCATGGATAAGGAATGTTCTTATCCATAGAACGATGAAAACAATTCTAATGGGAACTACCTGTCCCATTCTTTTGACAGCCCTGAAATGTGTACTGCTCCCATAAGCACATTTCAAGGATTTCAAGAAAGTAGAAAGTAAATTCTAACGGTCATTCTAGAAAGAAGTAGTACATGCTGGGGGGCTGGAGCGATAGCACCACAGGTAGAGCGTTTGCCTTGCAAGCAGTCAACCCGGGTTTGAATCCCAGCATCCCATATGATCCCCTGAGCACCGCCAAGGGTAATTCCTGAGTGCAGAGCCAGGAGTAACCCCTGTGTGTCACCGGGTGTGACCCAAAAAGAAAAAAAAAAGAAAAAGGTAGTACATGCTAAAATGATGATATCTAAACCAGAGCTGGATCCTGTAGAGCATAATGGGAAAAACAATACTGCATTAGTTTGGAGGGCCACACCAAGCAATGATCAGGGCTTACACCTGCTTCTACCCTCAGGGATCATTCCTGGTGGGGACTCAGAGAACCATGTGGGATTTAGAGGACTGAACCCAGGTTGGCCACATGCAAGGAAAATGCCCTACCCTCTCTACTTTCACTCCAGCCATTATAAATTGTAATTGTCAATTTATGTAAACTATGTCATAGAAATGGAATCAAGGGCAGAGAAATGGTATGGATGGTAAGGCACTTGCTTTGTACACAGCTGACCTGGGTTTGATCCCTAGCACCACAAATGTAATCCCAGCACCTCCAGGAGTGATCCCTAAGCACAGAGACAGGAGTAAACCCTGAGCACATCTGAGAGTGACCCAAATTACAATAAATCACTTGTGTCACTTGTCATCCTGTTGTTCATCAATTTGCCAGTAACGTCTTCATTCATCCCTGTCAAGTGCTAGTGTAGCCCAATGGCGTCTGCTCGCTTCAGGAGCACGAAGAGCCTCAAACTATACATTTAGGGTGGTTGACAAAGAAGACAACCATCTCATAGGTGGGCGGCCATGCATTCTTTTGACGTCCCTTTGAATCCAGTCGGATTCAGCTCTAGTCCAGTGGTTATCTCTAAATCACATTACGTGTCTGGCCGATCTTATTTTCGACTCCTTGGCAAACAAGACAGCATTCCTGATTCTTGATCGCCGACAGAGGTCGGAACTCCAGATTCTTTCTCTCACTTGAGTGAAACGTGATATTCCAAGCATAGCTCTTTTGATTCCTCTTTGGGCTACCCGAATAGCAGTCCCATCCTGTTTTTTAGGGGTCCAGGTCTCTGAGTCGTATGTTAGTGCAGGGAGAACGGTGGAGTCGAAAAG